>NC_083656.1:1167639-1420139 GCF_963576545.1 Limanda limanda
ATTAGACGACTAACTCTAACCTCTGATTCATGTTCTTTCTCCACTAAATCATTTTACATACAGTAACTTAGCCATCTCCTCTCAGCCCCAAGAAGACTTGTTTTATAAAATGCCTCTTTGTATAACTTCTTTCTGGCTTTTGTGAACTTGGGGCCAGTTCCATTTTGAGCACCGTGTTTGTTGTGTTAACTCTGCAGAGCTTACTATTAAAAAGACTCAGAGGCAACTCCAGTCTGGGAATTTCATTATTTCAAATCTCAAGATGAATTTCCATCACACTGATTAAACCACTCAAACGAGATATATATATATAAGAAAGTTAGTTTAGAGTCATTTGAGCTTTTTGAGCTTTTGTATTGTTCTTAAACGGTTTCTTTTTATTAATATTATACTCAAAAATACTTGATCTATCCAAACATGAAACATAAAAATATGATTGTAAGAAATGTTTAATCTTGTTTTGCTGTGTTCATGTGATGCTCCTGCCCACCCTGCACTTGTGGGGGTGCAAACGTGAACGTGGCTCCAGAGTCGTTTTGAGTCCAATTGGAATGTCTGTATAGGGAAACCGCATATTTTATATATATATATATATATATATATATATATATAAAATGTTTTTCGACCTTTTTACAAAGAAACATTACTGTAACAATGTCTCTGTGTTACCGTGAGTTCCTCGTCAGGGAAACAAGGGGAAGCAGGCAGGTGTCTTCAATAGTCTTTATTCGCTTCACACATGCATATCAACAAACATAAACTTATAACAAACATACAGCGACTAGCTTTTCAGCCTAGTGTCTCTTAGTTAACTGAGTCCGGGAGTGATCTGGTTCCTGGTGATCTCTCTCTGCTGATAAAGAGGAGAGAGTCATCAGTTGAACTGGAACACCTGTGTACAATTAGACTCTCTCTGTTGTATAGCACGCTAATGATTAGACAGGAGACAGTGATGATTCAACGTGCATCCTTTACTGGGTGTTTCACAGGACAGAGAATACCCAGCATGCAATGCAGATAAACAGTGGGGCATTACGGAGGCCCCGAGGGAACAAACTTAATAGCATAACAATACACAACATTCCTCCCCCTTTACTTTAACTTCCCCCTAAGTAAAAGTAATATTCACTGTATTCAGTATTCTTTTATAACAGTCTTAAACCTTAAAGAACTTTCTTTTCTTTTTAATATAACAGTCCCTTTTTACTTTAACAATATTACAAAATAACGTTTAACAAATTAACATTTCCTGAACTAGGGAAAGAGGGTAGACTGCCTCAATTCCCAGACTTAACCCTGGGGTGTATTCTGCCCCACTGTTGGAGGTTAGTCTCTAGACTACATGTTCAATCTGTCAGGGGGTCGTCGTTCTTCTGTGGGGTAACGACGTACGGGTGAGTCTACAGTCCCACTGTCTCTGAGTCTGAGTGGTGATGGTGTCTGGGGTGCATCAGTACCCGGAGTAGGCACCCCCACTGGTTCAGGTGAGTAGGGAACCATGGAATGGCTCCAGTCGCTGTTCTGGGTGTGCCATTTGCCCTGAGTCATCACTGAGGTTGGTTCCTGGCAACAGTTGATCCACGTGTCTCCTCCAGATGATGTCCTCTGGTGTTAGAACTGTGTAGGACCCAGGGCCGGTTTCCTCTCGTCTGAGCTGAAGAAGAAAGAAGATGTAGCCTCACTGAGTAGGGATTTGTTGTATCTGCACTCTCTCTATGCTCCAACAAAAAGTGGGTTGTTACTGTTACTGTAAGTATTTGCATCATTTCACAAGTCAACGGTAGCTTCGACATGGAAGCATGATTGATGAATTGAAAGAAGAAAGTGAACTTAAATGAGTTAAAGCAGATCAGTAGAGCTTTTATTCTGACTGCCTGTAGGGATGTTTCTTTCAGAGGTGAATCATCAGCAGTGTTGGGAAGGATACTTTCAAAACGTATTCCGTTACAGAATACAGAATACATGCCCAAAAATGTAATCTGTAACGTATTCCATTACATTAACTAATCTGAGTAACGTATTCTGAATACTTGGAATACTTCCGGTTTGTATTGCATATTTTAAGTGTATGATTGCGGCGTTGTTATAGTCAGTGGAGCAGCAGCAGTTTAAACTCTCTCTCGGCTGATGCGGCGGGGCAGCTGGATGTCCGGCTCCCATCCACTCCCACCTCTGTGCCGGTCCCACCGGAGGCTGAAGCCCCCCCCTGCGCCAAGGCTGCCTCGCGCCGTGCAGCGATCGTTTCGGCGTCGGGTCTATTTCTTGCGCTTGACGCGAGCGTATCGCTGCAGGAAACACACTGAAAAATGATTTTAAACGATATTGAGGATATTTTATATGATATAAATGATAAAGTATGCATCCCATAGTTTGTATTCCCCTTCTGTTGTCCTGGAGTTTTAATTTTACCAATTTTACCAATCACATTATTAAATGCCCCCCTCTGCCCCTCCATACAGACACACAAGCAGTCATAAAGATAAAAAGAGGGGGGGGGGGGGGTTCCGGTGTGAACCCGGCGTGCCTCGCTGGTCTCCTGCAGAGCCATGACAGCGGAGCTCTGGGAGCGCAGGTCGGTCTTCTCTCACCAGGCGCTGGAAGGGCAGCTTGCGGTTCAGCAGCTCCGTAGATTTCTGGTAGTGACGGAACTCTCTCAGAGCCTCGGTCCCGGGCCTGTAACGGTCCCGAGCCGGTCGCGGTGAGGCTCCTTCACGCCGCCGGGGGCCCGGGCGCTCTTACGGCAGCCCTGGTCTCCAGCTGCTTCCTGGGGGCTTTGCCGCCGGTGGATTTACGAGAGAGTGAATAAACTCATGAAACAGAGAAGTACCGTCATGTAATCCACTGATTTCAACAATGTAACTGTATTCTGAATACCATCTATTTAATTTGTAACTGTAACGGAATACAGTTACTCATAATTTGTATTCTAAATACGTAACGCCGTTACATGTATTCCGTTACTCCCCAACACTGATCATCAGGTAGGTTTAGATTATATTCTCACAGCTATCTATCTATCTATCTATCTATCTATCTATCTATCTATCTATCTATCTATCTATCTATCTATCTATCTATCTATCTATCTATCTATCTATCTATCTATCTATCTATCTATCTATCTATCTATCTATCTATCTATCTATCTATCTATCTATCTATCTAAAAGGCTCGGTAGAGATAGCCGGTGAAGAGTTAGCTTTAGCTTTAGCTTAGCCCTTAGCCCGCTCCTCTTCCCCCGTCTTTGTTTACGGTCTCGACGCCGCCTGTGAGCACTTCCGGTCGGCTGTAGGTAGTTTTCGCAAGACTGTTCTGAGTGAACAGACTTGAAACGAGTAGGCAGATAATAACTATTTTGCTAAATCTGGGGAGACGCTGAGACTCGCGTTGTGCTCGCGCCGCCATCTTGGTTGGCGGACCGGATGTTGACAACAACAAAGAATCTGATTGGACGCCTCCACAGGTGACTTCTGATTGGCTGTTGACATTTTCACTCTGCTATAAATACTGGTGGGGTGCTTATTTTGCCTCTTTCTGACCTTTTGAGGTAAGTCCAGTCTCTTCTCTTATAATTCATGCTTATAATTCAACCTGCTGATGTTAAATGTTGATAATTTGCTGGCTTATGTGCTGCTTGTTGTGAAATGCATTTATTCAAATGGCATTAACCCCTTGAGTTCCACCAACTGGTTTCCAAGAGGATGGTTGCTTTCATAACAATTGTGAACATTCTTGATGGCTTATATTGTGTTTTTTGGTGCGTATATTGATACTTGTTGTATTGGAGACAGCGCTGTCTCCCGGAGAGACTCTGTCCCGGACAGAGTCTCTCCAGCGCGCCCTGTCCCCCGGACAGAGAGTCCGGGGGACAGGGTTAGGACAAATGCTGGGACACCGTTGCCGTTAATGACAAACATCAGCTGTATGTGTGATCACGGAGAGGAATCGCAGGATGACCCGCGGAGTTCAGCGTGTCCGGTGTGCAGCCTGGCCCCGGCGTGCTAGGGATCTACGCGGACTCCGCGGCGGTCATCCTGCGATTCCTCTCCGTGATCACACATACAGCTGATGTTTGTCATTAACTGAAACGGTGTCCCAGCATTTGTCCTTTTTAATGTTGTCTTTAAACAACACGGCCGAGGATCGTACAGCTCACTGTACTACTTCTCCACTTCAATTATTAATTTAATGTCATCCATCTTCAAGAACTTCTCCGCTGTTTGCTCCGTTTAATGTCGGGTGTCGAGGGTAAATTACGTATTCTCCACTCAAGCCTATGTGGAGAGTATACGTAGACACACACACACACACACACACACACACACACACACACACACACACACACACACACACACACACACACACACACACACACACACACCCCTCTCTCTTTCTATCTTTATGACTGCTTGTGTGTCTGTATGGAGGGGTAGAGGGGGATATTTAATAATGTGATTGGTAAAATTAAAACTCCAGGACAACAGAAGGGGAATACAAACTATGTGATGCATATTTTATCATTTATATCATATAAAATATGTCCCCAATATCGTTTAAAATCATTTTTCACTGTGTTTCCCGGAGCGTTACGCTCGCGTCAAGCGCAAAAAATAGACTCGACGCCGAAACGATCGCTGCACGACGCGAGGCACTTTTGGTACAGCGCTGCACTTCAGCGTCCGGTGTGGCCGGCACAAGGGATTAACATGAGAGTGGATGGGAGCCAGCTGTTATTTAAGGCTCGGCGGTGCGCTTACGCGACGCCTACGCGACGCCAACGCGTCCGGTGTGAAGCCGGCGTCAGGCCACGTTCACGTTAAGCAGCCGGTCAGGACAGGACGACAAGAGACAGTGTTCAAAAACCAAGTTGAAAAGAAAGTAGGATGAAACCTGTCTTGCTCTCGGGTTCACAGTCAGTGTGGTAGGACATGAGGAGAGACCAGTGTGTATTTAATGTCTGAAAACTCTGTGAGACCAAACAAATTAGGAAGACACTGAGAAACATTACACCCCAGTCACATGCATGTGTTCTCGTTGGTTGAGCTTCATCATCTGTGTAACAAAGTGATTTTAATTGAATTAATTTTTTCTCTATTATTGAAAAAGTACAGACTGATGGAGGAATGTAGTGATAAATGTCACCAAAAGTACTTCAATTATGTTGAATTTAAGCGAAGTTATGGCACTATTTTTTTAAATAAGCGACAAATGTCAGAAATTCCTGAAAGTAATGTGGATTTAATGTTCATGTGTATGTTATGTAAATACACATGTTAAACTTGGCCCATATTGCTGGGGCGGGGGAGCGGGTGGGGCATGAAACATATTTTAGACCCAAAGTGGAGCATGACAGAAAAAGTTTGAGAACCACTGCCAAACATTTTGTATTTCTACATCACTTTTACACACATGGGTCAATATGACCCATACGATATACTGTATTCACCACAGAACGCCTGCCATACATTTCAAACAGCTGCTTTTGCATTTCTGATATGCTTCATAAGTCTTATTTTACAATCCGTTACTAGTGAGAAAGAGAAATATGTACAATAGTAATCTTTATGAATTCATACAAGAAGGCTCATTTGATGACATAGCATCTTCCATGTCATCAAAAAAGAAACTAGAAGTGATCTCAATTTTGTTGTGATGACACTCATCTCATTATGAAGTTGATCATCTGTTGCATTTTTCAAATTGGAGAGAGCCATTGACATCAAAGGCTTTTTTGACGTCATCCAAGGAGCCTTCCTGTATAACATTGATGCTTTGATGATAATTTCATGCAGGAGAAAGTGGTGTCCAGACCAATAATATTGATATTTGTCTGCCCACCAGAAATCTGAAGCAAGAAAATGGCTGATCGAAAGAGACTCCATAAGGCAGAGACTCCTTTGGATTGCATACTTGAAGGTGACCTCAAGCGACTCATAGAAATACGGAAATTCTTTGACATCAACCGAAAAATCAACTGCCCTGGGATGGATGGTGACATGACACTACTGGCGGCTGCCGTTGTCTACCAAAGGAGGGAAATTGCCATTTACCTTATGAAGGAAATTGGCGATATGGATGGAAATGCTCCGACTGATAGAGCAGTTTCATATGGAGCAGAGGACTGGGAACAAAAGAGCCAAAGGTGGAACCGCCATCTTGCTAGGCTTGTATCCTTTGTAGAGAAAGGTCCAACTGAATTCACCAGAATTGGTAACGTTGTGTACATAAACCATGAGAACTTTCTCATTGCGAGCGGGAGCCATGGTACGGAAGTCTACTTGGGTCTGAGACAGGATGGCACCGAAATCGCAATCAAGAGAGTTCCTATAATGGACTTTGAATATCTGAAGAAGGAGAAATTAGTTCTGCAACGCCCAAAACTGGACCATTGTTGTGTTGTGCAATGTTTTGGATTTGCAAAAGATTCTAGATATGGATATCTTTTTTTTGGACTGTGCGAACGCACCCTGGCTGAGCACATCGTGGAGGATGACCGTCGGCTTCGAAAGGATCTCGTCTGTGACCTCCTGCACAGTTTGAGGGCACTCCATTGCCAAAAGCCAATGATTCTGCACCGAAATCTCTCACCAGAGAATGTTTTGATCGGGAAGTAAAGGAGACAAATATATAGATCAATGTAATTCACTGTAGCTGTTTTCAAACATGAACTCTGAAAAATGTCAGGACAACTGAGTCCTGACACTCGACAGACTTTGCCTTTCACATACAGACAGGAGATTATTTGGGTCTGACTTGTCAGGTCAGACACAAGGAAAATATCCAAAGCATTCAGGTGATGGGTGGCATCAGGCTAGAGCATCAAGAAGTAGAACATAATGTATAAATTCCACTGTGTTAACTGCTTTCTTTTATTTAGAGACACCGGCGTCGGCCTCACGGTCAAAAGCTAATTGGATCTGTCTTTCCAAGTTGACATCGTCTTCGGTACATTTTATGTCTACGCCACCATCCATCACATGTTAAAAACACAGGGTTCCCACGCTTGCCTTGAAAAAAAATTCCATGCTACCTCCTGATTTTCCAGGTACCATATTAAGTGATGATCTATAGGCCCCTGAAGCTTTCCTCAGTACAGCAACCTCACTAGTAAGCTTAGCTTAACAGTATAGATGTATAGAATCAGTCTGGTCATGATCAATCATTTTTTTTAAATGTCTCACCTGCAATGTTCCTATTTAGTAGTATCATTTTTTTAAAGAAAAAAACGAAAAATCGCAGCTCTGTGGACTTGTATTTGAGTTCATTGGGACGAAGCTGGGACATGTGCGTCGGTATCACAACTGATGGCGCTGCCCGCACGACAGGACAACCCTCAGGTGTTGTGAGGAGAGGAGAATACTTGAGAAAGCGCAGAATGCAACTTGGAACCATTATTGTTAGCATGAAATGAAATCAAAAACACAATAACTCAAAGAAACTGAAAATAAAATCAAAAACTGAAAACACGTGAAGGTGTCATAAGACACTCTTGGGTCTTCTTCAGGTCTTACTAGGTTAGGCACCTGAAAAAGCAAATAGTTTCTATCAGAGCTGTGAGGTCCTTCCACTACAACGTTCAGAGCAAGAGTGAGTGAGGAGCCTGAGAGCTCCTCTATTTATAGGCTGCCTCTCACAGACTCCTCCCCCTTGTCTATTCCACTGTGATCCTTTAATTCTATAACTGTGACTAAAACCAAACTTATTTATATATATTATCATTCATGATACCGTGTATCTATGAATATATTATATTTTATTTGACTTAAATAAATAAATACATGACTTAAGTCAAATTGTGACTTCAAACAAAGTTCGTATCGATAAACTGTGATTGTTTTAACTCACATATCAAAATAATTGATATTAATTTTCAGTTGTCCACATCCATTTATTCTTTTTGTAATAAATCATGTTGTTATTACTACTTCGTGACGTCTACGTATTGTCTTTTTTTGTATAACTGAGCTGTGACTTGTGATTTTAGGTCAATTTCGTATAGATAAACTGTGATTGTTTTAACTTACATGTCAAGTTACATGTTATTTGTTTGAATTTCACGACACAAATGTGGAAGCAGCCGTTTACCACCACAGTGTATTTCCTGGGAAGTCTGCTTGGCTCTTTCTTCTCCGGGAATACTGGCGCTATGTCACAATGGCTTTGGCGCTGCCTTGTCTGATCTACATCCCCCTCTGGAGGTAAGTTGCACCCACTTTAAGGAAGCTAGTATTTGTGGTTACCTACTACATGATAGTGACTGGAGATCAATTCATTTTTAAGACCTAGCTAAATCAAATTTAAAACTTTTTAAGTCTTTATAGGCCTTAAATTCCGATGATTAAATTTAAGACTTTTTAAAACCCCGCGGGAACAATGTGTAATGCACGGGCCATCCAAGGACCTCCGGTGGTGCTCCTAAACGGATAATACTACAGTTATAACACACGGAAATTACAGTTACGGGGACATTTACTATAGAAGGCTGAAAATACAGCTACAAGAACAGTAACAAAGCATCTATTATGCTTATTTCTCTCCACTCGTCCGAGGGAGGGTCCGTTGCTTAGTCAGGTAATAGGTCACTTTAGATTGAGTCTGGAAGCCCTGGCACGACGTTTCTAAATATTGGGTATCGTTTGTTTTTCTCCCCGATACCGGTGCCTGAACCGATACTTTAAAAAAAAAAAAAAAAGAGTTAAAAAACGACAATGACAACATTTTAGAAAGGCTTTTTAAATGTTTATAACTTCGAGACTCTGGCATGCTAACTAGTTATGCGGCCCCGTGCGGTTGGCGTCCAACTTCTAAGAGGGACAAGTGGAATTTAGCCACACGAGATTGAGCAATAACAGGTCTGGGATGATTGGTGACATTATTAATGTCCGTGTTTGCGCTGCTGGCACACTGGATGGCCTGCATCTGGTGTATGATCAGACGGTTTTAATTCATTCTGAGCTACTCGCAATCATGGATAATGTTAATCATCCTGCTCTTCATGAATGGTTTGGGGCAGGTGTCTAACTTTATAGCTGCTTTGATGCTTGATAAATATACGCTTCTCATCTATTGTCACGCACTTTCAAGATTTACAATGCATGTGTAAATAACTTGGTGCATTTCTCTTCCCTGTTCGACACTCATCAAAAGGATTGTATTCCTTTCTCCCTGCGTGCAGGAGCTGAGATCTTCACCGGCAACGTACGAGTCCTCTACTCATCTTCAGGCACGTGTTTAGCGTTCGCTGTTGGCTACATGTTAGTGACGACCATCGCTTACTTTTTTAGAGACTGGAGATCTGGAGGTTCCTGGGTACATCACCAGCTGGATGGCGCTACGAAAATATGTCTGTCTGATTGAATCAGTGTGACAGTGAGTTTGTTGCCTTGTGTTACAGAGCCCCACTGTCGAAGATCGCAGGACAAAGAATAGGACTTTTCTCCTACGGTTCAGGATATGCTTCGACTCTGTATTCTCTCCAGGACAACTGTTTCAATTTCCATGTAAGTGTTCACTTTTGCTCAGTTTCCATGACTTTTCCAAACCTGGAAAATGAAAAAATAAATTCCATGTTTTCCATGGTTTCCAGGTACCGTGGGAACCCTGAAACATCCTCAACGTGCTTAGGCAGCATAACAAAACGAAAATGACTAAATATTTGAATTCATGTGGTATAACAGATTTATTTTGACTGCATCAATCTACTCCATTTATCTCACAGATGTGAACGGGAGGGCAATATTAGCTGGTTTTGGCATGAGCAGATCTTTGCCAGACCAACAAACATCTTATCGGTCAGAGAAACTAGGAACAGAAAAGTGGAGGGCCACAGAGACTTCAACAGGACGCGACCTAAAATACACCTCGAGCACAGATATACAGGTTAGTATTTGTGTTGCATGTATTCTCTTTATGATTAAGTGAAACAAAATATTTTGTTGATTAAACTGCTTTGGGGACTTTTCAGGTGGCAGGAATGCTGATGTATTTCATCGTCTCTGGTGGACACCATCCTTTTGGTGATGAACGCCGGAGCATTGAGCGAAACATCCAAGAGGGGAACTTTACTTTGCACCACGTAGAAGACAGTGGTGTCCTGACCCTAATAATATTGATATTTGTCTGCCCACCAGAAATCTGAAGCAAGAAAATGGCTGATCGACAGAGACTCCCTAAGGCAGAGACTCCTTTGGATTGTATACTTCAAGATGACCTCAAGCGACTCAAAGAAATACTGCGCTCGTGTGACATCAAAAAAAAGATCCACTGCCCTGGGATGGATGGTGACATGACACTACTGGCGGCTGCCGTTGTCTACCAAAGGAGGGAAATTGCCATTTACCTTATGAAGGAAATTGGCGATATGGATGGAAGTGCTCCGACTGATAGAGCAGTTTCATATGGAGCAGAGGACTGGGAACAAAAGAGCCAAAGGTGGAACCGCCATCTTGCCAGGCTTGTATGGTTTGTAGAGATAGGTCCAAGTGAATTCACCAGAATTGGTAACGTTGTGTACAGAAACCATGAGAACTTTCTCATTGCGAAAGGGAGCCATGGTACGGAAGTCTACTTGGGTCTGAGACAGGATGGCACCGAAATCGCAATCAAGAGAGTTCGTATAATGGACTTTGAATATCTGAAGAAGGAGAAATTAGTTCTGCAACGCCCAAAACTGGACCATTGTTGTGTTGTGCAATGTTTTGGATTTGCAAAAGATTCTAGCTATGGATATCTTTTTTTTGGACTGTGCGAACGCACCCTGGCTGAGCACATCGTGGAGGATGACCCTCGGCTTCGAAAGGATCTCGTCTGTGACCTCCTGCACAGTTTGAGGGCACTCCATTGCCAAAAGCCAAAGATTCTGCACCGAAATCTCTCACCTGAGAATGTTTTGATCGGTAAGTAAAGGAGACAAATATATAGATCAATGTAATTCACTGTAGCTGTTTTCAAACATGAACTCTGAAAAATGTCAGGACAACTGAGTTCTGACGCTCGACAGACTTTGCCTTTCACATACAGACAGGAGATTATTTGGGTCTGACTCGTCAGGTCAGACACAAGGAAAATGTCCAAAGCATTCAGGTGATGGGTGGCATCAGGCTAGAGCATCAAGAAGTAGAACATAATGTATAAATTCCACTGTGTTAACTGCTAGCTTTTATTTAGAGACACCGGCGTCGGCCTCACGGTCAAAAGCTAATTGGATCTTGTCTTTCCAAGTTCACATCTTCTTCAGTACATTTTATGTCTATGCCACCATCCATCACTTGTTAAAAACATCCTCAACGTGCTTAGGCAGCATAACAAAACGAAAATGACTAAATATTTGAATTCATGTGGTATAACAGATTTATTTTGACTGCATCAATCTACTCCATTTATCTCACAGATGTGAACGGGAGGGCAAGATTAGCTGGTTTTCGCAAGAGCAGATCTTTGCCAGACCAACAAACATCTTATCTGTCAAAGAAACGAGGAACAGAAAAGTGGAGGGCCACAGAGGCTTTAACAGGACAAGACGTCCTATACACCTCGAGCACAGATATACAGGTTAGTATTTGTGTTGCATGTATTCTCTTTATGATTAAGTGAAACAAAATATTTTATTGATTAAACTGCTTTGGTGACTTTTCAGGTGGCAGGAATGCTGATGTATTTCATCGTCTCTGGTGGACACCATCCTTTTGGTGATGAACGCTGGAGCATTGAGCGAAACATCCAAGAGGGGAAGTTTACTTTGCACCACGTAAAAGATGTTGTGGCAAAGCATCTCATCAAGTGGATGATCCAAACAAAACCAGAGGACAGACCCTCAGTGGAGGAGTGCTTGAGCCATCCCTACTTCTGGACCAGCACCAAGTAAAATCTCTTTTGTTATAGCCAGTTATCTCAGATTATTCAGATGCTACAGATTTATGTTTTAGAGCTAGCACAGTGTTGACTTAAAGGTTTACATACAGTGGCTGATACATCATTTAATGTATAAAGTGTCATGACTGTTCATCACATGCAGACACATCACATTGTGTAAAGGCGGCAGTCTAACTTGGCAAGCTTCACTTCTTTTCTCAGGAAAGTAGAATACTTGAGGCTGGTTGGAAACATGGAGGAGGTGGCAAGGCAACAAAGATATTACGGAGACGAGTGGAGTGAATGCTGTGAGGGTGTTTCCTACACAGACTGGAAAACTGAGGTGATTGCAAGTTGAAAACATCTTTTGAAGCCCCACCACTTTGTCACCTTTTAATAACTGTGAATATTAATTGTTTGCCACTGTAGTTTGAGCACAGGTTGGTAACAAGCATGGAAAGCTGGACAAAGAACCCATACTGACAAGACGTACTGGGATTACTCCGCTTCATGCGAAACCTACAGGAGCACCGGTAAGTAAAAAGGATAAATGAACTCATAACAGTGATATTGAGATATTTTATTAGGAAATGTTCCATCCCCTCCCTGAGCACCACATCTCCATTCACCTCCACTTTTAAGGTGAATTTACAGATGAGTAAAATATGTTCATGAGATTGGGATTTTGACAAATAAGTATTTGGAAACATTTTAGGAGTTCAATCATCCAAGCAAAGGTTTTTTTAGTGATAGATTGAATTTAATGGAAAAACTTAACTTATTGGTATTAGTTGAACTAACTTTAACCGTAACATTGCACTTAGTTGTTGACTATATGTCTGCACATATATCGCGGATTGCCACTGTTATATGAACTATTGCTAGAAATAATTATCTATATAATACAGGGTATCCGCGGGGTCTTGAAAAGTATTAAAAGTTGATATATAAATTTAGGGAAAATCAAGACCCTTAAAAAGTCTTGAATCTTTTTCAAATCCAAGACTCTGTGTAGCCGATGGTTTTTTCCTCTTTTACTGTCAGGCCTCAGCCGTAAATGACACAAGAGACGGTTATTGAATCGGGACATCGCAACCGTTTATTTTCCTTCACACTTCAAAACTTCTCTCTCGACAACACCCCCTTCAAAACAAGAGTCCCAACCAACACCTTGCTTATAGCAGGAACTACACAGACGTCTGTCAGAGCGCTTGTCGCTGTTGAATCTTCCATGTAGAGGACGGCTAGCTTCAAATAGTGCGCTTTTTTGAAGTTGTGCTATTTTATAATAAAACCAGTGTTCATCTGAGAATAAACGTCTGTTTTCAGCTGTCTTTTAGTCCGTTGTTTTTGAGAAGTCATGGAAATTTGTTTTAAATGCACATCCAAATATTCCATCTGTCAGACATGAGCATTATTATTATTGTAGGTTACATATAAATTTATATAAAATAAAGCTTTAAATTAACCTTTACAGTTTATTCTGCAATTAATTCACCTTGTATACGTGAAACATGTGTGGGACGGTGACTTGCAGGAATAATGTCTCTGCACAAGAGAGCTCCCTACTACTACGACTGCAGAAGACATGTTCAGCTCCGTGGACTTGTGTTTGAGTTCAGTGGGACATGTGCGTCGGTATCACAACTGAAAGCGCTGCCTGCTCGACAGAAAAAAACCCTCGGGGGTTGTGAGGAGAATACTTGAGAAGTCGCAGAATGCAACTTGGAACCATTGTTTTTTGCATGAAATTAAATCAAAACACAATAACTTAAAGAAACAAACTGATAATAAAATCAAAAACTGAAAACATGTGACGTGTCACGACGTTTCAACCCTCTTGGGTCTTCTTCAGGTCTTATTAGGCATGTTAAAAAGCTTAATATTTCTATCTTGAGCTGCGAGGTCCTTCCACTACAACGTTCGGAGCAAGAGTGAGTGAGGAGACTGAGGGCTCCTCTATTTATAGGCTGCCTCTCACAGACTCCTCCCCCTTGTCTATTCCACTGTGATCCTTTAATTCTATAACTGAATTAAAATAAACTTATTTACATATATTATCATTCATGATACCGTGTTTCTATGAATATATTATATTTTATTGGATGTAGTGATATATTTATGTATTTATATTCTATTTAAAATAAAATTGTGACTCAACGAATTTCGTATATCGATAAACTGTGATTGTTTTAACTCACATATCAAATTACATGTTTTTAATTTGAGTTTTCTACATCCATGTATTGTTTTTGTAATAACTCATGTTATTACTACTTAACATCCAGGAATTGTCTTTTTTTCAATAGTCTTTGTGATTTGTGGGTTTCTTTCTTTAACTTTCTTTCTTTAACTCTTTTATGATGCCCCCCCCCACCCCCCAAGAAAAAAAATGTTTGTTTCTGCCAGTTTAACATTTTATTAAAACGAAAAAGGAAAACCTACTTTGTAAACACAGTACACAGAACAGCCAAAACATACATACACACAAGTATTGGGATGTGCAAAATCTTCGTAGAAATTAAATAGTCATCCATAAATACAAACTTAAAAGCAGAAGTATACAAGTCAGCAATCTTCTTCAATAAAGAAAAGATTTAGAAGCAGAAAATTCACACAATTTTACTTAACTTTGTTAACACACTATGTAGAACAACTAAAACAAACATTGAAGTAAAGTCCAAAATCAAAATATTTAAACAAAGAATCTTATACCGAAAAAATAATAAACATTTAATACTGTAAGCATGCAGCCAAGGTGCTCTCCCCCTTTATTTATCAACTGTTTGATGAATCTAATCTAATATAAAAGCATAACAGAATGTAAAGTAAAGTAACATCTAGCTGGCTTCAGTTAGGCCTACTTGTAAAATGCATAATGTTTAACAGTAAAATCTCAATTTAGCTTGCACCTAAGTTATAACATATTTGAGTGCGCTAACATTAGCAATAACGTCAGCTAGTTCGAGCAGTATGCATAGGCTAACCATTAACGAACCATCGTAACTTTTTGAGCAATTAAATATATCTCTTGTTCTGCCTGTTTTGTGATATACATGCCTAAAAGGTGCCTGATATTTCTATACTGAAATAATATCAGCATTATAATTGTAAGCTATTTTATTTAATGACGTTATTGTCGAGGGTTGATTTGTATTTCCTGTTCTAAGCGGGTTGTTGATATTTATTCTCTTGTCTACCTCATTCTGACCTGCTGCTGTAACAACTGAATTTCCCCAGTGTGTGGATCAATGAAGTGTATCTTATCTTATCGTAATTCCCCAGCCTTGATATAACATAATATCACATATGACATGACTGTGCTGGGTGTAGAATGAAATGATCCCCAGCATTGACATCTCACTGTCCAGTTAGTTGTAGCCTATATGCCTTTGTTGGACCAAACATTCTCTAGTCAGGAATGATCCTTAGTAAACATACTCTGTATTTTCTCCAAAGGGTTAAGGTTACAGCTAAACGCAACACGGGAACAGCACATCTCGCGAGATCCCGTAGCTGCGTTTATTTGTAAACTGTTTTCCCGCCAGAAGTCAGATCTTTCAAAATGTCAGAGCCACCTAACGAAGAGACGTCGAGGTACGGCTCCATGATGCTTTTACGAATCCGTTACGGACGGAGCAGTTCATTGAAAATGTGTGTACTTATTTTATGTCTGTCTTCTCAAGGCCTGCTGCAGCGGAGGAGGACGAGCCGGAAAGGAGAGTGACCTACCGTGCAATGGTTAACGTTGTTACACGACCCAGTACGAGTACGACAGCTGAAGCTAGTAACTAGCTGCTAGCGTTGCTAACGTTAACTCAGTTGTCGCCGCTTCAACTTGTACAGACGTCAGAGTGACGTCACCACGCCACCGCTGCGTGCAGGAGTGTAAAACACAGTAAAACACCGCTCTCTCACGTCCAATGAATCATAATTGTAAGGAGTGAGCACTACCACAGCTCAGTTAGTTTTGTCCATGTTCAAAGTTTACACGCGTACATTTCTGAGTTCTATTATTATATACGAATTTCGTATATCGATAAACTGTGATTGTTTTAACTCACATATCAAATTACATTTAATTTGAGTTTTCTACATCCATGTATTGTTTTTGTAATAACTCATGTTATTACTACTTAACTACTTTTACACACATGGGTCAATATGACCCATACGATATACTGTATTCACCACAGAACGCCTGCCATACATTTCAAACAGCTGCTTTTGCATTTCTGATATGCATAATAAGTCTTATTTTACAATCCGTTACTAGTGAGAAAGAGAAATATGTACAATAGTAATCTTTATGAATTCATACAAGAAGGCTCATTTGATGACCTAGCATCTTCAATGTCATCAAAAAAGAAACTAGAAGTGATCTCAATTTTGTTGTGATGACACTCATCTCATTATGAAGTTGATCATCTGTTGCATTTTTCAAATTGGAGAGAGCCATTGACATCAAAGGCTTCTTTGACGTCATCCAAGGAGCCTTCCTGTATAACAATGATGCTTTGATGATAATTTCATGCAGGAGACAGTGGTGTCCAGACCAATAATATTGATATTTGTCTGCCCACCAGAAATCTGAAGCAAGAAAATGGCTGATCGACAGAGACTCCTTAAGGCAGAGACTCCTTTGGATTGCATACTTCAAGGTGACCTCAAGCGACTCATAGAAATACGGAAATTCTTTGACATCAACCGAAAAATCAACTGCCCTGGGATGGATGGTGACATGACACTACTGGCGGCTGCCGTTGTCTACCAAAGGAGGGAAATTGCCATTTACCTCATGAAGGAAATTGGCGATATAGATCGAAGTGCTCCGACTGATAGAGCAGTTTCATATGGAGCAGAGGACTGGGAACAAAAGAGCCAAAGGTGGAACTCCCAACTTGAGAGGCTTGTATCCTTTGTAGAGAAAGGTCCAACTGAATTTACCAGAATTGGTAACGTTGTGTACATAAACCATGAGAACTTTCTCATTGCGAAAGGGAGCCATGGTACGGAAGTCTACTTGGGTCTGAGACAGGATGGCACCGAAATCGCAATCAAGAGAGTTCCTATAAAGGAGTTTGAATATCTGAAGAAGGAGAAATTAGTTCTGCAACGCCCAAAACTGGACCATTGTTGTGTTGTGCAATGTTTTGGATTTGCAAAAGATTCTAGATATGGATATCTTTTTTTTGGACTGTGCGAACGCACCCTGGCTGAGCACATCGTGGAGGATGACCGTCGGCTTCGAAAGGATCTCGTCTGTGACCTCCTGCACAGTTTGAGGGCACTCCATTGCCAAAAGCCAAAGATTCTGCACCGGAATCTCTCACCAGAGAATGTTTTGATCGGTAAGTAAAGGAGACAAATATATAGAACAATGTAATTCACTGTAGCTGTTTTCAAACATGAACTCTGAAAAATGTCAGGACAACTGAGTCCTGACACTCGACAGACTTTGCCTTTCACATACAGACAGGAGATTATTTGGGTCTGACTTGTCAGGTCAGACACAAGGAAAATGTCCAAAGCGTTCATGTGATGGGTGGCATCAGGCTAGAGCATCAAGAAGTAGAACATAATGTATAAATTCCACTGTGTTAACTGCTTGCTTTTATTTAGAGACACCGGCGTCGGCCTCACGGTCAAAAGCTAATTGGATCTTGTCTTTCCAAGTTGACATCGTCTTCGGTACATTTTATGTCTACGCCAGCATCCATCACTTGTTAAAAACATCCTCAACGTGCTTAGGCAGCATAACAAAACGAAAATGACTAAATATTTGAATTCATGTGGTATAACAGATTTATTTTGACTGCATCAATCTACTCCATTTATCTCACAGATGTGAATGGGAGGGCAATATTAGCTGGTTTTGGCAAGAGCAGATCTTTGCCACCCCAAGAAAATTCTTATCTGTCAAGGAAACGAGGAACAAAAAAGTGGAGGGTCACAGAGGCTTTAACAGGACAAGACGTCCTATACACCTCGAGCACAGATATACAGGTTAGTATTTGTGTTGCATGTATTCTCTTTATGATTAAGTGAAACAAAATATTTTGTTGATTAAACTGCTTTGGTGACTTTTCAGGTGGCAGGAATGCTGATGTATTTCATCGTCTCTGGTGGACACCATCCTTTTGTTGATGAACGCCGGAGCATTGAGCGAAACATGCAAGAGGGGAAGTTTACTTTGCACCACGTAAAAGATGTTGTGGCAAAGCATCTCATCGAGTGGATGATCCAAACAAAACCAGAGGACAGACCCTCAGTGGAGGAGTGCTTGAGCCATCCCTACTTCTGGACCAGCACCAAGTAAAATCTCTTTTGTTATAGCCAGTTATCTCAGATTATTCAGATGCTACAGATTTATGTTTTAGAGCTAGCACAGTGTTGACTTAAAGGTTTACATACAATGGCTGATACATCATTTAATGTATAAAGTGTCATGACTGTTCATCACATGCAGACACATCACATTGTGTAAAGGCGGCAGTCTAACTTGGCAAATGTTCTTTTCTTTTCTCAGGAAAGTAGAATACTTGAGGCTGGTTGGAAACGTGAAGGAGGTGGCAAGGCAACAAAGATATTACGGAGACGTGTGGAGTGAATGCTGTGAGGGTGTTTCCTACACAGACTGGAAATCTAAGGTGATTGCAAGTTGAAATTCATCTTTTGAAGCCCCACCACTTTGTCACCTTTTAATAACTGTGAATATTAATTGTTTGCCACTGTAGTTTGAGCACGGGTTGGTAACAAGCATGGAAAGCTGGACAAAGAACCCATACTGACAAGACGTACTGGGATTACTCCGCTTCATGCGAAACCTCCAGGAGCACCGGTAAGTAAAAAGGATAAATGAACTCATAACAGTGATATTGAGATATTTTATTAGGAAATGTTCCATCCCCTCCCTGAGCACCACATCTCCATTCACCTCCACTTTTAAGGTGAATTTACAGATGAGTAAAATATGTTCATGAGATTGGGATTTTGACAAATAAGTATTTGGAAACATTTTAGGAGTTCAATCATCCAAGCAAAGGTTTTTTTAGTGATAGATTGAATTTAATGGAAAAACTTAACTTATTTGTATTAGTTGAACTAACTTTAACCTTAACATTGCACGTAGTGGTTGACTATATGTCTGCACATATATCGCGGATTGCCACTGTTATATGAACTATTGCTAGAAATAATTATCTATATAATACAGGGTATCCGCGGGGTCTTGAAAAGTATTAAAAGTTGATATATAAATTTAGGGAAAATCAAGACCCTTAAAAAGTCTTGAATCTTTTTCAAATTCAAGACTCTGTGTAGCCGATGGTTTTTTCCTCTTTTACTGTCAGGCCTCAGCCGTAAATGACACAAGAGACGGTTATTGAATCGGGACATCGCAACCGTTTATTTTCCTTCACACTTCAAAACTTCTCTCTCGACAACACCCCCTTCAAAACAAGAGTCCCAACCAACACCTTGCTTATAGCAGGAACTACACAGACGTCTGTCAGAGCGCTTGTCGCTGTTGAATCTTCCATGTAGAGGACGGCTAGCTTCAAATAGTGCGCTTTTTTGAAGTTGTGCTATTTTATAATAAAACCAGTGTTCATCTGAGAATAAACGTCCGTTTTCAGCTGTCTTTTAGTCCGTTTTTTTTGAGAAGTCATGGAAATTTGTTTTAAATGCACATCCAAATATTCCATCTGTCAGACATGAGCATTATTATTATTGTAGGTTACATATCAATTTATATAAAATAAAGCTTTAAATTAACTTTTACAGTTTATTCTGCAATTAATTCACCTTGTATACGTGAAACATGTGTGGGACGGTGACTTGCAGGAATAATGTCTCTGCACAAGAGAGCTCCCTACTACTACGACTGCAGAAGACATGTTCAGCTCCGTGGACTTGTGTTTGAGTTCAGTGGGACATGTGCGTCGGTATCACAACTGAAAGCGCTGCCTGCTCGACAGAAAAAAACCCTCGGGGGTTGTGAGGAGAATACTTGAGAAGTCGCAGAATGCAACTTGGAACCATTGTTTTTTGCATGAAATTAAATCAAAACACAATAACTCAAAGAAACAAACTGATAATAAAATCAAAAACTGAAAACATGTGACGTGTCACGACGTTTCAACCCTCTTGGGTCTTCTTCAGGTCTTATTAGGCATGTTAAAAAGCTTAATATTTCTATCTGAGCTGCGAGGTCCTTCCACTACAACATTCAGAGCAAGAGTGAGTGAGGAGCCTGAGGGCTCCTCTATTTATAGGCTGCCTCTCACAGACTCCTCCCCCTTGTCTATTCCACTGTGATCCTTTAATTCTATAACTGAATTAAAATAAACTTATTTACATATATTATCATTCATGATACCGTGTTTCTATGAATATATTATATTTTATTGGATGTAGTGATATATTTATGTATTTATATTCTATTTAAAATAAAATTGTGACTGAACGAATTTCGTATATCGATAAACTGTGATTGTTTTAACTCACATATCAAATTACCTGTTTTTAATTTGAGTTTTCTACATCCATGTATTGTTTTTGTAATAACTCATGTTATTACTACTTAACATCCAGGAATTGTCTTTTTTTCAATAGTCTTTGTGATTTGTGGGTTTCTTTCTTTAACTTTCTTTCTTTAACTCTTTTATGATGCCCCCCCCCCACCCCCCAAGAAAAAAAATGTTTGTTTCTGCCAGTTTAACATTTTATTAAAACGAAAAAGGAAAACCTACTTTGTAAACACAGTACACAGAACAGCCAAAACATACATACACACAAGTATTGGGATGTGCAAAATCTTCGTAGAAATTAAATAGTCATCCATAAATACAAACTTAAAAGCAGAAGTATACAAGTCAGCAATCTTCTTCAATAAAGAAAAGATTTAGAAGCAGAAAATTCACACAATTTTACTTAACTTTGTAAACACACTATGTAGAACAACTAAAACAAACATTGAAGTAAAGTCCAAAATCAAAATATTTAAACAAAGAATCTTATACCGAAAAAATAATAAACATTTAATACTGTAAGCATGCAGCCAAGGTGCTCTCCCCCTTTATTTATCAACTGTTTGATGAATCTAATCTAATATAAAAGCATAATAGAATGTAAAGTAAAGTAACATCTAGCTGGCTTCAGTTAGGCCTACTTGTAAGATGCATAATGTTTAACAGTAAAATCTCAATTTAGCTTGCACCTAAGTTATAACATATTTGAGTGCGCTAACATTAGCAATAACGTCAGCTAGTTCGAGCAGTATGCATAGGCTAACCATTAACGAACCATCGTAACTTTTTTTGAGCAATTAAATATATCTCTTGTTCTGCCTGTTTTGTGATATACATGCCTAAAAGGTGCCTGATATTTCTATACTGAAATAATATGAGCATTATAATTGTAAGCTATTTTATTTAATGACGTTATTGTCGAGGGTTGATTTGTATTTCCTGTTCTAAGCGGGTTGTTGATATTTATTCTCTTGTCTTCCTCATTCTGACCTGCTGCTGTAACAACTGAATTTCCCCAGTGTGTGGATCAATGAAGTGTATCTTATCTTATCGTAGTTCCCCAGCCTTGATATAACATAATATCACATATGACATGACTGTGCTGGGTGTAGAATGAAATGATCCCCAGCATTGACATCTCACTGTCCAGTTAGTTGTAGCCTATATGCCTTTGTTGGACCAAACATTCTCTAGTCAGGAATGATCCTTAGTAAACATACTCTGTATTTTCTCCAAAGGGTTAAGGTTACAGCTAAACGCAACACGGGAACAGCACATCTCGCGAGATCCCGTAGCTGCGTTTATTTGTAAACTGTTTTCCCGCCAGAAGTCAGATCTTTCAAAATGTCAGAGCCACCTAACGAAGAGACGTCGAGGTAAGGCTCCATGATGCTTTTACGAATCCGTTACGGACGGAGCAGTTCATTGAAAATGTGTGTACTTATTTTATGTCTGTCTTCTCAAGGCCTGCTGCAGCGGAGGAGGACGAGCCGGAAAGGAGAGTGACCTACCGTGCAATGGTTAACGTTGTTACACGACCCAGTACGAGTACGACAGCTGAAGCTAGTAACTAGCTGCTAGCGTTGCTAACGTTAACTCAGTTGTCGCCGCTTCAACTTGTACAGACGTCAGAGTGACGTCACCACGCCACGGCTGCGCGCAGGAGTGTAAAACACAGTAAAACACCGCTCTCTCACGTCCAATGAATCATAATTGTAAGGAGTGAGCACTACCACAGCTCAGTTAGTTTTGTCCATGTTCAAAGTTTACACGCGTACATTTCTGAGTTCTATTATTATATACGAATTTCGTATATCGATAAACTGTGATTGTTTTAACTCACATATCAAATTACATTTAATTTGAGTTTTCTACATCCATGTATTGTTTTTGTAATAACTCATGTTATTACTACTTAACATCCAGGAATTGTCTTTTAGACCCAAAGTGGAGCATGACAGAAAAAGTTTGAGAACCACTGCCAAACATTTTGTATTTCTACATCACTTTTACACACATGAGTCAATATGACCCATACGATATACTGTATTCACCACAGAACGCCTGCCATACATTTCAAACAGCTGCTTTTGCATTTCTGATATGCTTCATAAGTCTTATTTTACGATCCGTTACTAGTGAGAAAGAAAAATATGTACAATAGTAATCTTTATGAATTCATACAAGAAGGCTCATTTGATGACATAGCATCTTCAATGTCATCAAAAAAGAAACTAGAAGTGATCTCAATTTTGTTGTGATGACACTCATCTCATTATGAAGTTGATCATCTGTTGCATTTTTCAAATTGGAGAGAGCCAATGACATCAAAGGCTTCTTTGACGTCATCCAAGGAGCCTTCCTGTATAACAATGATGCTTTGATGATAATTTCATGCAGGAGAAAGTGGTGTCCAGACCAATAATATTGATATTTGTCTGCCCACCAGAAATCTGAAGCAAGAAAATGGCTGATCGACAGAGACTCCGTAAGGCAGAGACTCCTTTGGATTGCATACTTGAAGGTGACCTCAAGCGACTCATAGAAATACGGAAATTCTTTGACATCAACCGAAAAATCCACTGCCCTGGGATGGATGGTGACATGACACTACTGGCGGCTGCCGTTGTCTACCAAAGGATGGAAATTGCCATTTACCTTATGAAGGAAATTGGCGATATGGATGGAAGTGCTCCGACTGATAGAGCAGTTTCATATGGAGCAGAGGACTGGGAACAAAAGAGCCAAAGGTGGAAACGCCATCTTGCCACGCTTGTATGGTTTGTAGAGAAAGGTCCAACTGAATTTACCAGAATTGGTAACGTTGTGTACATAAACCATGAGAACCTTCTCATCGCGAGCGGGAGCCATGGTACGGAAGTCTACTTGGGTCTGAGACAGGATGGCACCGAAATCGCAGTCAAGAGAGTTCCTATAGAGGAGATTGAAGATCTGAAGGAGGAGCAATTACTTCTGCGATGCCCAAAACTGGACCATTGTTGTGTCGTGCAATGTTTTGACTTTGCAAAAGATTCTAACTATGGATATCTTTTTTTTGGACTGTGCGAACGCACCCTGGCTGAGCACATCGTGGAGGATGACCCTCGGCTTCGAAAGGATCTCGTCTCTGACCTCCTGCACAGTTTGAGGGCACTCCATTGCCAAAAGCCAAAGATTCTGCACCGGAATCTCTCACCAGAGAATGTTTTGATCGGTAAGTAAAGGAGACAAATATATAGAACAATGTAATTCACTGTAGATGTTTTCAAACATGAACTCTGAAAAATGTCAGGACAACTGAGTCCTGACACTCGACAGACTTTGCCTTTCACATACAGACAGGAGATTATTTGGGTCTGACTTGTCAGGTCAGACACAAGGAAAATGTCCAAAGCGTTCAGGTGATGGGTGGCATCAGGCTAGAGCATCAAGAAGTAGAACATAATGTATAAATTCCACTGCGTTAACTGCTCGCTTTTATTTAGAGACACCGGCGTCGGCCTCACGGTCAAAAGCTAATTGGATCTTGTCTTTCCAAGTTGACATCGTCTTCAGTACATTTTATGTCTATGCCACCATCCATCACTTGTTAAAAACATCCTCAACGTGCTTAGGCAGCATAACAAAACGAAAATGACTAAATATTTGAATTCATGTGGTATAACAGATTTATTTTGACTGCATCAATCTACTCCATTTATCTCACAGATGTGAACGGGAGGGCAATATTAGCTGGTTTTGGCAAGAGCAGATCTTTGCCACCCCAAGAAAATTCTTATCTGTCAAGGAAACAAGGAACAAAAAAGTGGAGGGCCACAGAGGCTTTAACAGAACAAGACGTCCTATACACCTCGAGCACAGATATACAGGTTAGTATTTGTGTTGCATGTATTCTCTTTATGATTAAGTGAAACAAAATATTTTGTTGATTAAACTGCTTTGGTGACTTTTCAGGTGGCAGGAATGCTGATGTATTTCATCGTCTCTGGTGGACACCATCCTTTTGGTGATGACCGCGAGAGCATTGAGCAAAACATGCAAGAGGGGAAGTTTACTTTGCACCACGTAAAAGATGTTGTGGCAAAGCATCTCATCAAGTGGATGATCCAAACAAAACCAGAGGACAGACCCTCAGTGGAGGAGTGCTTGAGCCATCCCTACTTCTGGACCAGCACCAAGTAAAATCTCTTTTGTTATAGCCAGTTATCTCAGATTATTCAGATGCTACAGATTTATGTTTTAGAGCTAGCACAGTGTTGACTTAAAGGTTTACATACAGTGGCTGATAAATCATTTAATGTATAAAGTGTCATGACTGTTCATCACATGCAGACACATCACATTGTGTAAAGGCGGCAGTCTAACTTGGCAAGCTTCTCTTCTTTTCTCAGGAAATTAGAATACTTGAGGCTGGTTGGAAACATGGAGGAGGTGGCAAGGCAACAAAGATATTACCGAGACGTGTGGAGTGAATACTGTGAGGGTGTTTCCTACACAGACTGGAAATCTAAGGTGATTGCAAGTTGAAATTCATCTTTTGAAGCCCCACCACTTTGTCACCTTTTAATAACTGTGAATATTAATTGTTTGCCACTGTAGTTTGAGCACAGGTTGGTAACAAGCATGGAAAGCTGGACAAAGAACCCATACCGACAAGACGTACTGGGATTACTCCGCTTTATGCGAAACCTCCAGGAGCACCGGTAAGTAAAAAGGATGAATGAACTCATAACAGTGATATTGAGATATTTTATTAGGAAATGTTCCATCCCCTCCCTGAGCACCACATCTCCATTCACCTCCACTTTTAAGGTGAATTTACAGATGAGTAAAATATGTTCATGAGATTGGGATTTTGACAAATAAGTATTTGGAAACATTTTAGGAGTTCAATCATCCAAGCAAAGGTTTTTTTAGTGATAGATTGAATTTAATGGAAAAACTTAACTTATTGGTATTAGTTGAACTAACTTTAACCTTAACATTGCACGTAGTTGTTGACTATATGTCTGCACATATATCGCGGATAGCCACTGTTATATGAACTATTGCTAGAAATAATTATCTATATAATATGATGATATAAAACTATCCTTATCTCTTTTTATTTTAGTTACTGGATCATTTAGGGTACAGGCCCATCAATCCCATCAATATGCCAGATTTTTGTCATATTCTGTGAAAATGTCCAAAAAACACAATGTTATATTATAGAAAGAGGAGAAGCGTTAATGGATCCACCCCCTTTATCTTGATCTGCACCAACATTGAATGGGCTCTCTATTCACTCATGTCCCATCCTTCTGCCAAGTCTCAAGCCAAAGGTGTAGAAGTTACTGGTCTAGTGTACATTTGAATTTGTTCGTAATATTATTCCATTTCTCTGTTTGCAGTCCCAAAGACGCAGCCAATGTACGTCTGCTTGAATGGTTTCCTCATCTCTTTGAAAACGTTTTTCAAGTCTCCATAAAGCAAGGATGGCATTTGGAGATTCCCCTGAAGGCAATGTTCACACCTGAAGACCAACGCTACTACTGACAAGAGGTGGAACCCGTTTATTTGCTTGCTTTGATTATTTGCATTATTTACGAATTGAGTTCCATTATCACTGTTGATTTCATGTAGCATTTCCATTGGGAATGATTTCTCGCATGAACACCTTTGCAACTGCAGAGGCATCTGCTTTACCTGTAGGGAAAACTTCAACACATTTAGAAAACATGTCAACAGCCACAAGACAATATTCCTTTCCTTCACATGCTGTTAGTTCAATGAAACCAGGGGCTTGTATGTCCTGGCCTCTTGTAGCGTTGCTTGTCAGACAAAATATTCATTTTGAAAAAAAACTCTATGTTGTTAGCACGGCTCTGTGCTTGTGGTAAATCTGTGAGAGAAAGGCAAGAGGAGTATCAATCCATTGTGAAATTTACAGTATGTTGGTTAGTTGTGCCGCTTCATTTGCTGCTGTATCTGCTTCACGTCCTTTAAGTGGTGAACGCTCAAAGCTTACGTCAAACATTCAAGAGCGGAAGTATACGTTTGACCACGTTCAAGATGTGTTCATCACGTGCAGGCACATAATATTGTGTAGAGGCAGCAGTCTAACTTTGCAAGCTTCTCTTTTTTTCTCAGGAAAGTAGAATACTTGAGGCTGGTTGGCCGACGAAGAGATAACCAGGCGTTGAAATCGATGCTGGAGGACTATGCTGAGGGTGTTTCCTACACAACGTGGAAAACTGAGGTGATTGCAAGTTAAAATTCATCTTTTGAAGCCCCACCACTTTGTTCTAACAAAGTCCTTTTGTCACCTTTTTATAACTGTGAATATTAATTGTTTCCCACTGTAGTTTCCCCCCAAGTTGGTGCAGAGGATGGAAAGATGGATAAAGAAACCATACCCAGAAGACGCACTGGGATTACTCTGCTGCATTCGAAACCTCCAGGAGCACTGGTAAGTTAAAAGGATGAATGAACTCAAAACAGGGATATTGAGATATTTTATTAGAAAGTGTTCCATCCCCTCCCTGAGCACCACATCTCCTTCACCTCCACTTTTAAGGTGAAATTCAAATAATAATAATATCAAATAAGTATTTGGAAAAATTTTAGGAGTTTAACCTTAACATTGCACGTAGTTGTTGACTATATGTCTGCACATATATCGGTTCATTTCCACTGTTATATGAACTATTGAAATAATTATCTAAATAATGATATAAAACTATCCTCATCTCTTTTTATTTTAGATACTGGATCATTTTGGGTACAGGCTCATCATCCCCTCAATTTTCAGATTATTGGGCTTTTTTCAAACTCTGTGTCTGGTCCTTCACTAACTGTGGCTGTGCAATGTAAATCAGATGCATGACATTGTGTGTGTGTGTGCTATTTCAAGCAGATCTGAGGTTACGTACGCGGGCCCTGAGGGTAACAGGTCCCATTGGTATACGTACAGTGGCTGACCATGATCTGGTTGTACATATTCACCTGGGGTATCTCATGTTCTGGTGACTTTAACCCCTTCCTTTGTACAATGCAAAATCAAGCTTAAAACACACATTAGGTCTCATGCTAACAAATTTGCAAGTCACCCCATCTGTTTTGGTAACAGACAGTGGTGTGGTATATGATTATTTAAATGTGGTGACTGATGCCCCAACAGTGAAAATATATATACCACCCAATTTAGGAAGATAGTTTTTGTGTTATGACCCCGGAATCAACCAGAAATGTGATATTTTTTTGCCTTCTACGTGTAGAGTTATTTCAGGTAAAACTTTAGATCCACTCATTTGTCATTTTAAACACTTCGTTGCACCTGTGTGTAGGATGTGTGAGAGTGGTGTTGGGGATGCTTTCACCTGAATCTGGATTCTCCCCTGCCTCTGCCATCAGCCATGCCTCATCTTCTGTGTAGCCTCTGGGATAAGTGACAGTTACACCAGCTGGGGGTTTTGTGGATTCCCATTTTCTCTTTTATCTGTTACAGTCTCTTGCAACGTGGTCAGGTTGTCTGCAATTCCAGCATCCGTTGTCTCCAGGACCTGTATGGCGCAAGATAAGTATATGATTTATACTTAAACTACCATTGTCAGAAAATGCTAACTTTCCTACCCACAACAGAAGCTGTTAACAGGAGTCATCACCATGTCTCTCAAACATCATTTTTGCACATCCCATTAGATCAGACACTTCAGTAAAAGATTCTCTGTTTAGTTTCCCCATTTCGATATTAATTCGCAGTCACTCACTTACCAGCAAACAGAGATCTCTTTTAGACATGACATTCATTGACATTATTCATTATTTCCTTTATCAATGGGTCGTCACCCAAAGTAATGTCACTGTACCTCAGACGTCACCCCGTGGTATTCAACACTGTATCCTCCTTAAAAAAATGTAGATGCTGTATCAAACTAATCTTCATTCCAAGATCTCACAAGCAGCCTTTTCTCACCCTGGGAGTCGATTATGTCCTGCCCTCAGGAGAGGGAGACTTCTTGTTGTTAGGCAATTTTAAATCGCTCACCGACTGCGCGCAGATTTAATCTTGTTCTTGAAAGTTGTTTGAAGCATGAATGAGTTAGGAATCCCGGAGGAGCCCCCACCTTAACGAGGAACGAGACAGCAGGGCCCCCTGGACCTCTGACGTGATTTTGGTGAGAATATACAGTATTACAGTGAAATTATTGAATATTTTTGTAATATCTTTTTTCGTTGTTGCACTTTGTAGACGGTCCCAGTGAACTAGTTTCACAGCGGGCTGTACATGGACACCAATGTTCTGTGTCCATCACGGAGGACAACTCATATTGACGATAACTTAACCCTAACCCTCACTACGGTGGGAACTATGCAGCTTTTGTGCTTTAACAAAGTTTCGCTTATGACTTATTGATCCAGGAAGTCAGAATCTGATTGTATCTTTCCAACTTTACTGAACTAGGAAGACAGCACCTTGCTTCAGCACCCTACGGTCGCCTCCATTCCACATGCCGGTGCTGCAGTCCGGCGCTCGCCAAGATCGCCCAAGCCAGGAAGCTCGCAGGGGAGTCGCATGCTTGCAGGTAATCTACAACATGGTGTACCTTTTTCACTTTGTGAATGACTATCTGTATCGCCTGCCACCCCCTGTTCTTCTTCTACCACTCTAAACACTCAAGCTTCCCATACTACCACTAGCTCCCCACTGTGGAGAATTACAAGTACTGCCCTGGATCACTATCACCCACAGCCTCCGACATTCCTGTCATGATTACTCCCAGATTATACTCTATTTGTGACGATCTGTGCGGTGTGAACCTCGCCACATCTCAAAGCTGGACAGTGTGGATGTAGCTCTACACATGGCTCTGATTAATACGAGGTCTTTAATCAACTTAACTTTTGTCAGAGGACCACTGGTAAAGGTGGAGGGGTAGCCAATGTATTTTAATCCATCTTTCAGTGTCTACAGTCGCTAACAGACACCTAATGTAGTTTCGAGCATCAGCTGTTTGATTTAAAAATCCCTTCTGCTCTCTTCCTCAGTCAGCCATCATTCACGGCTCACGCAACCCCTCCCCCCCCCCCAATCTCCTCCAGTCTTGAAGGATATCAACTCAACCGGATCCCGATCTCAACTGATCTGTGGATCATGTCAACGGATCCAGGATCATAGAAAGGGGACCTACCAAGATTTGTGTCCCATTACATCTGAAGACTACCCTCCACTCGCAGGCGCGCGCATGTGAGGGACTGCTGGAGGTGTCAGGATCCCTTAACGAGCGGCTGGTGGTGGTGGTGGTGGAAAACCCCAGTGTTTGCTGGTCCCTTACCGGGTGGCGGCAGGGACCCCCAGTTCTGGCCAGCTGGGTCAGCCGTCAGACAATACTTCGAGCCTCGCCGTCCAACAGGAGCAACAAGTGGGGCGATTCTGCCTGGGAGAGCTGCGGGGGGGATTTCTTGCCCTGCAGCGAGTGAGGGTCTGTCGGGCCCTGGTGCTGGAGCGTCGGGCTCCGTGGACACGTCGGCGGAGATGTCCGAGGAAACTGACAGCCCCAACGGGAATGACACAGACTCATAATGCGCGTTGTGTCCTACAATCCCCGTGGCCTCAGAGTAGGTCCATACAATACTTGTACATGTCCTGTGTGTTTGTCATATGTATAGTTAAAAGTCATATCATTGGTTTTGTATCATTCATATTTTGATAAGTTTCCTTTTGGTTATATGTGAGAATAACCTTTGTGTGGCTTAGTTAATTAATGTAAATAAAATATTGTCAGGGCTCTCCCTGGCTGGCACCCCAGAAAGAAAAAACTTAAGCCGTCACAACACGGCTGCTGACAAGGCAAGGCGGCTGGTTGTGGATACACTTTTTGTCAATTGTGACGTTTTGTGCATTCAGGAGACCTGGTTGGCCAAACAGGATTTGGACAAATTAAACACTGTCTACCCTGACTTTCATTGTGCAGGTGAATCCACCATGGACCTCAGCACAATAATTGTCCGAGGTCGGATTGCTGGAGGAGTGGTGATATTATGGAACACAAAATATGACTCCATGGTTAAAGTTTTACATTTAAATGTGGACTGGGCCATTGGGCTAGAGTTTAATTGTAATGTAAATAAGTTTATTATTTTTAATATTTATACTCCATACAAATCTTATGATCATGTTGATGAATTTGTGAGCAGGCTTGCATTTGTACAATCCTTTATCGAAGATAATGACTCATCTTGCATTTATGTTGTGGGTGTGTAGTGGAAAAATTACTAAATGTGGCTGAGACCTATGTTATTGTTGAGAAGTAACCTGTTTAAATGTTTCATGACCTATGTCTAGATACCTGTGGAGGTGAGGGGGCTGGGAGAGAACCCTCACCTGCACCAGAGAGGATCAATCAGCGCAGGTGAGAGCTGTTACCTGATTGGTCCTCCCACTTTAAAAAGGCAGCCACTTTGCTGCCTCAGGGCGCCTCAGAGACTCAGAGACTAGACACCTGAGAGGACCTGAGAAAGCTTGTCACTTTGAGTGTGTTAAGTTTATATGTTTTGATCACGTGTGTGGTGTCGAATAAATATGTTAAAAGTGAATCATTCCGTCTCTGGCTGTGTCTGTGAGCCCCGTGGCGTGCACCACTGCCACAATACCTATGTAACCTTTCTAAATACTTTATGACCATGTCCAAAAGTTTTATGGCTTGGACAGTTTTAATTGTATGAACTGTGTATGACCTAAAGACAGACCCTTCTTTAGTGTCTGTTTATTCTCCAAAGGAACTGAATGTATGTCTGCTTATCTCCAAAGGAAAAACATGTAAATCAGTTGTCTGTGTTGAGATAGCTCTCTCCCTGCGCCTACAGAACCAGTCTGGATTGGCTGAGAGAGATAGCCTTAGTTTTCCTATAGAAGACCATTGTACTTGACTGTCCTGCATCTTCACTCTGAGATCTGTGTGACTCCCTGTGTTGATACTTTCTGCAGAAAGACCCTTATTAAATACACTTAGATAACTTTGTTGTTTCCAGCCTCAAGTATCTCCAGATTTCCATCACAGGTGATTATAATGCAGACCTGTCAGATAATAAGTCTCTGTTTGCTAAACATATTTTAAGGTTCACTAGCGACACTAACTTAGTAATATCAAGTGCTCTTGCCTGACTCAAGTTACACTTATGTTAGTGAAGCATGGAATACGACCTTGTGGCTAGAACACATGGTTTCCACTGTTGATGCTCATGCTTCATTGGAAAATATTGAGATTTGTTATGGGTTAGCCACCTCTGACCATATTCCCATTGTTATGGTATTAAATGTGGATAACGTTCCCAAGCTGGCTAAGCATGAGGACAACAGGGAAGTAAAGATAGATTGGGATAAACTATCTAATGATGATGTCCTCAAATATTGCTTCAGGTCTGATGCATTTTTGAGTAAGGAAATCTGCCCATGAATGACATTTGTTACACTAGTGTTAACTGTGTTGACTCCTCCCATGGTGCAAGTCTGTGTGATATGTACAACAATATAGTTAGAGCTCTTCTTGAGGCTAGCAGGTGTTTATTCACTCATTCCAGAAAGTCCAAGAACATCAAGCCAGGGTGGAATAATTTTGTAGCTAGCCATCATGCTGAGTCCAATGCAGCCCATAGGGCTTGGGTAATAGCAGGTAGGCCCAGGCAGGGACCTGACCTTGATTATAAAAAGAAAATGAATGATAAGTATAAATATGCTCTGCGCTACATAAACAAACAAGAGCAGGTGCTGAGTGCTCACTCTATGGCGGATAATTTGCTTAGAAATGACATCACTAGCTTCTGGAAAGAGGTAAAAACCCTTAATAGGGCTAAAGCAGCTCTTCCTTGCAGTATAGAGGGGGGAGCTGATGTAGTGGCAATAGCTGACCTATGGAGGCAGCATTATGCAGAGCTGTTCAATAGTATTAAATATGAGCCTTATCATGTTGGCAAAATAGATGAGGAAAGTATTTGTTTTCACCCCAATGATGTTCTCAGTGCCGTAGGGCAACTTGCAGACAAGAAAGCTAGTGGCCTGGACAGCATCACAGCAGAGCACCTAAAGTCAGCTGGCCCCAGGTTGGCAGTGCTACTGGCTATCTGCTTTACTGGGATGGTGACTCATGGTATATTGCCAGACTCCATGCTGTCAGTAGTTCTTGTCCCAATTATCAAAGACAAGGCTGGTAAGATCGGAGTATTGATAGCTATAGACCCATAGCACTTGCTAGTATTCTCTCCAAAGTGCTAGAAAGATTAATCCTTGATAGGATAAGTGAATACATAACCACCACTGACAATCAGTTTGGCTTTAAGCCCAAGCATAGTACCGACCTATGTATTTATGCTCTGAAAGAGGCAATAGACACATATAGAAGGAAGGGCTCTACTATGCTTATAGGGTTTATTGATGCATCCAAAGCATTTGACGGCGTCCACCACTTTAAGCTGTTTAACAAGCTCAAACTTAGGGGTGTGCCCAGTAGCTTAGTACGCATCCTAGCTTACTGGTATGCGAACCAGAGTTTGAGAGTAAGATGGGGGAGCATCTTATCCACCCCTTTTAAAGTTGGTAACGGGGTCCGGCAGGGGGGTATATTATCACCAGCCCTTTTCAATCTCTATATGGACGACCTTTCCTGGCAGCTGGGGGGATGCAGGACAGGTTGTATGATAGGTGATTCCCTGGTTAACCACTTTATGTATGCAGACGACCTAGCTTTAACATCCCCTAGTAGCAGTGGATTTCAACAGCTGCTTAACATCTGCACCAATTATGGGGTTGATTTTGATGTAAAATATAATGCCAATAAGAGTGTGGTAATGGTCTGTAGGACTAAGGATGACATGGATATTAAGTTCCCTGCCTTTCATTTTTCTGGGCAAACTCTGGGGGAGTCCAATAGTACCAAATACTTAGGGCACATTATTACAGACACGTTGGAGGATGATGCCGACATGTGCAGACAGAGGGGATTTCTCTATGTCCAAGCTAACATGTTGTTCAGAAAATTCCACCACTGTACAGATGATGTTAAGCTCCACTCTGGGTGAATTACAAGAAGGAGAGCTTGCGTAGGTTGAAAGTAGCCTATAATGACTGTCTTAGGATACTCCTGAAGAAACCCAGGAGTACTAGAGCCAGTGAGTTGTTTTGTAATATGGGTCTAACCACCTTCATGGCCTTGCTGAGGAACCTAGCGTTTAAGTTTATGAGTCGGCTGGACCGCTCGACAAATTTTTTAATTGATTTTATGACAGACCCTGGCCGCAGCTCGGTCAAATACACATCCAAGATCTGGGAACACTGGCATGAGTGCCTTTTTTAGCCCGTCTTTCCCTGTATATTATGATGTAATGTATTGATTGTATGAATTGTTGTTGTTTTTCTCTATGGGCCCTGAGCCTGTATTAAAGTCTATATATAGCGGCACCCGATAATGGTGGAAGCTGATCTTGGACTAAAAATCGACAAAATTAACATTGACAGCAGAAAGACAAAGATGATGGTTTCATGTATTTTTTTCATTTTGTTTTATGAAATGCCTCTTTGTATAAGTTCTGGCTTTTGTGAACTTGGGGCCAGATCCATTTTGAGCACCGTGTTTGTTGTGTTAACTCTGCAGAGCTTACTATTAAAAAGACTCAGAGGCAAATCCAGTCTGGGAATTTCATTATTTCAAATCTCAAGATGAATTTCCATCACACTGATTAAACCACTCAAACTTAAGAAAATTAGTTTAGAGTCATTTTAGCTTTTTGAGATTTTGTATTGTTCTCAAAACGTTTCTCTTTATTAATATTATACTCAAAAATACTTGATCTATCCAAACATGTAAAAATATGATTGTAAGAAATGTTTAATCTTGTTTTGTTGTGTTCATGTGATGCTCCTGCCCACCCTGCGCACGCCCCTGTGCGAGAGCTTGTGTGGGTGCAAACGCAGGTGTCTTCAATAGTCTTTATTCGCTTCACACATATCAACAAACATAAACTTATAACAAACATACAGTGACTAGCTTTTCAGCTGTTCAGTCAACACTATATGTGATAACTGTCTACCTGGAGGAGCTGTCTGTGGTGCTGAAACTGTCTGTCTACCTGGAGGAGCTGTCTGTGGTGCTGACACTGTCTGTCTGTGTGTCTGTCTGTCTGTGGTGCTGAAACTGTCTGTCAACCTGGAGAAGCTGTCTGTGGTTCTGAAACTGTCTGTCAACCTGGAGGAGCTGTCTGTGGTGCTGAAACTGTCTGTCTGTGTGTCTGTGGTGCTGAAACTGTCTTTCTACCTGTAGGAGCTGTCTGTGGTTCTGAAACTGTCTGTCAACCTGGAGAAGCTGTCTGTGGTGCTGAAACTGTCTGTATGTGTGTCTGTCTGTCTGTGGTGCTGAAACTGTCTGTCTACCTGTAGGAGCTGTCTGTGGTGCTGAAACTGTCTGTCTACCTCGAGGAGCTGTCTGTGGTGCTGAAACTGTCTGTCTTTACGTCTGTCTGTCTGTGGTGCTGAAACTGTCTGATTACCTGGAGGAGCTGTCTGTGGTGCTGAAACTGTCTATCTGTGGTGCTGAAACTGTCTGATTACCTGGAGGAGCTGTCTGTGGTGCTGAAACTGTCTGTCTGTGTGTCTGTCTGTCTGTGGTGCTGAAACTGTCTGTCTACATTGAGAAGCTGTCTGTGGTTCTGAAACTGTCTGATTACCTGGAGGAGCTGTCTGTGGTGCTGAAACTGTCTCTCTGTGTGTCTGTCTGTCTGTGGTGCTGAAACTGTCTGATTACCTGGAGAAGCTGTCTGCGGTGCTGAAACTGTCTGTCTCTGTGTCTGTCTGTCTGTGGTGCTGAAACTGTCTGTCTACCTGGAGGAGCTGTCTGTGGTGCTGAAACTGTCTGTCTTTGTGTCTGTCTGTCTGTGGTGCTAGAACTGTCTGTCTACCTTGAGAAGCTCTCTGTGGTTCTGAAACTGTCTGTCAACCTGGAGGAGCTGTCTGTGGTTCTGAAACTGTCTGTCTGTGTGTCTGTCTGTCTGTGGTGCTGAAACTGTCTGTCTACCTGGAGGAGCTGTCTGTGGTGCTGAAACTGTTTGTCTGTGGTGCTGAAACTGTCTGATTACCTGGAGAAGCTGTCTGTGGTGCTGAAACTGTCTGTCTACCTGAAGGAGCTCTCTGTGGTGCTGAAACTGTCTGATTACCTGGGCAAGCTGTCTGTGGTGCTGAAACTGTCTGTCTGTGTGTCTGTCTGTCTGTGGTGCTGAAACTGTCTGTCTACCTGGAGGAGCTGTCTGTGGTGCTGAAACTGTCTTTGTATGTGTATGTCTGTCTGTGGTGCTGAAACTGTCTGTCTACCTGGAGGAGCTGTCTGTGGTGCTGAAACTGTCTGTCTTTGTGTCTGTCTGTCTGTGGTGCTGAAACTGTCTGTCTGTGTTGCTGAAGCTGTCTGATTACCTGGAGAAGCTGTCTGTGGTGCTGAAACTGTCTGTCTGTGTGTCTGTCTGTCTGTGGTGCTGAAACTGTCTGTCTACCTTGAGAAGCTGTCTGTGGTTCTGAAACTGTCTGTCAACCTGGAGGAGCTGTCTGTGGTGCTGAAACTGTCTGTCTTTGTGTCTGTCTGTGGTGCTGAAACTGTCTGTGGTGCTGAAACTGTCTGTCTACCTTGAGATGCTGTCTGTGGTTCTGAAACTGTCTGTCAACCTGGTGGAGCTGTCTGTGGTGCTGAAACTACACAGAAAACTGTGTTCATTTTTTTTATTAAAGAACAGAGCAAATCGTTTTATTGAATAAACTTAATAATGATATATTCACAGTTTGTGGCCGTTGTAGGATTTTTGACCCTTTGTATTTTCAAGTCGTCACTTGAAGTCGAGTGAGACATCCTCAGCCAACCTTGGCCTACATCACTACACCTCCACTGTCACAGAAGGTCCAGATCTCCATGCCCCCCTGAAGCTTTGTGCTGAGAGAGTCTGATGAACTTCTGCTCTTTAGGCCTCTGTCACGTGATTCTGTGATATTCTTGTGCTTTTATTTTTTAAGGTGTGAAATCTTCAGGTTGAGTCTGAAATCAAACGTTTTAGAGTCACACCTGAAGAAAGACTCGTCTTCATCACTGTCAGCCTTCACTGTTGAAGATAGACTCGTCTTCATCACTGTCAGACTTCAGTGTCCACGTCACATGTCGACAGCTTTTAATTTCAATTTGATTCAATTCAAGTCTCAGATCCAAGTTCAAGTCCAGTCACGTCTTCATTAGGGCCCGAGCACCTCCGGTGGGAGGCCCTATTGTATTTGGAAGGATTTTTATTTCCCTTTTGGGGCTTTCTAAGAAAAAGCCTTTATATAAAAGACTCTTCAAAGGACACTTCAAAGGATTCAAATTCTTTTTTGTCAGTTGTCTTTAATGTCACAGTGTCAGTGGTTTGAGATTCCTGTGATGTCTTAGATGCAAAGGTGACGATTTATACGATCTGAAGAGAGAAAAGTGTGAACAGATCTATCTTCTGCATATAGTGACAGGGATAGCACCACCTACTGCCAAAAGGAGGTAAGCCTGGTTTTAAAACTAAATTCCATTTAGTTAACATCTTCACCATGGGGTCTAACTTGATGGCGTGGACCGTAATGCGTGATTCATGCGTGGTCCAGCGGTGCATGACTGCAAACCATAGACTGTATATAAAGATGAAAAACACAACCTATTGATTTATGTAGTATCATAATCATACGTCATATGCTTATGAAATACTCATGTAGCCACTGTGCTAAGATATCCTGAGTAGCCATGTGGCTGTTCAACTCATAAGTTTGAGCAGCCTTATAAGTCATCAAAGGAGACTCAGAAGTCATCAAAGGAGACTCAGAAGTCATCAAAGGAGACTCAGAAGTCATCAAAGGAGACTCAGAAGTCATCAAAGGAGACTCAGAAGTCATCAAAGGAGCCTTTGAACAGAGCAGTAGGAGACAGTGGTGCTCAGGGCTTATTAATGTTTCGATATTTGTCTGCCCACAGGTAATCTGAAGCAGGGAAATGGATGGTCTACCAGAGATTAAACTGAGAATCCCTCCAACACATCCTGTAATACAGTGTGTACTTCGAGATGACCTTGAGAGTCTCAAAACATTACTGCAGGTCTATAACGTCGATGGTGGTCTAAAGAAAGCATCAGAAACACACAAATGGGAATCAAATAGCAAAAGGTGGAGGGACAAATTAGAGACGCTTGTACACTGCCTAAATACTGATGGACGTAGAGTCTCCTGGATTGGAGGCATTGCTTACATAAATGATGTTGACTTTCGGATAGCGAGAGGGAGGGATGGTAGTGAAATCTTCTTGGGGCTGAGAGGAAGTGATGGCATTGAACTTGCAGTTAAAATAATGCCACAATACAGCTTTCAAAAGCTGACGAATGAGCAATTTCTTCTACGAATTCCAAAACTGGACCATCGCTGTGTCGTGCAATGTGTTGACTTTGCAGAAGATAGGCACTTTGGATATCTTTTTTTTGAACTTTGTGAATACACCCTGGATGAGTATGTCAGAAGCAAGGATGACAGTCTGCGTCCAGAGGTTCTCGTCTCTGACCTCCTGCACAGTTTGAGGGAACTTCATTGTCAAGAGCCACAAATTCTCAACCGACATCTCTCACCAGAGAATGTTTTGATCGGTAAGTAAAGGAGACAAATATATAGAACAATGTGATTCACTGAAGCTTTTTTCAAACATGAACTCTGGAAAATGTCAGGACAACTGAGTCCTGACGCTCGACAGACTTTGCCTTTCACATACAGACAGGAGATGATTCGGGTCTGACTCGTCAGGTCAGACACCAGGAAAATGTCCGAAGCATTCATGTGATGGGTGGCATCAGGCTAGAGCATCAGGAAGTAGAACATAATGTATAAATTCCACTGCGTTAACTGCTTGCTTTTATTTAGAGACACCGGCGTCGGCCTCACGGTCAAAAGCTAATTGGATCTGTCTTTCCAAGTTCACATCTTCTTCGGTACATTTTATGTCTATGCCACCATCCATCACTTGTTAAAAACATCCTCAACGTGCTAAGGCAGCATAACAAAACAAAATTGACTAAGTATTTGAATTCATGTGGTATAACAGATTTATTTTCACTGCACCAATCTACTCCATTTATCTGACAGATGTGAACGGGAGGGCAAGATTAGCTGGTGTGGGCCTGAGCAGACCTTCGCCAGACGAATCAAGTCGTTGTTATGGACTGAGTGCAGGAGAAGAAGGCTGGTTGGCCACCGAGACTCTAAAAGAAAATGGTGACATACTATACAACTCGAGCAAAGATATACAGGTTAGTATTTGTGTTGCATGTATTCTCTTTATGATTAAGTGAAACAAAATATTTTGTTGATTAAACTGCTTTGCTGACTTTTCAGGTGGCAGGAATGCTGATCTATTTCATCCTCTCCGGTGGACACCATCCTTTTGGTGGTGAATTCTGGGAGCTTGAGTATAACATTCTAGACGGGAAGTATACGTTGGACCACGTTCAAGATGTGGTGGCAAAGCATCTCATCGAGAGGATGATCCAAACAAACCCAGAGGCCCGACCCACAGTGGAAGAGTGCTTGAGCCATCCCTACTTCTGGACCAGCACCAAGTAAAATCTCTTTTGTCAGAGCCAGTTATCTCAGATTATTCAGATGCTGCAGATTAATGTTTTAGAGCTAGCACAGTGTTGACTTAAAGGTTTACATACAGTGGCTGGTTTCAGAGACTGTGGCTCTTCCAGTTTAATGTTAACATGGTGATTCCAAGCAGGTAAAATCTTAACCATGGCCACCATCTTAGTTAAAGATATTAGCATGTCAATATTTTCTAATAATAAAGAAATTGAATTCATACTATCTCTCCAAAAATGATGTGAATGTCTTTTGTTCGACATTTTTGGGCAGCGGCTAAAAGAGTATTGGAAAATTGTAATATTTGACTTGACAGCACTGTCACAGCACACACACTCAAGGATATTCAATGGGATACATCATTTAATGGATAAAATGTCATAAGTATCATGACTGTTCATCAGATGCAGGCACATCACATTTTGTAAAGGCGGCAGTCTAACTTGGCAAATGTTCTTTTCTTTTCTCAGGAAAGTAGAATACTTGAGGCTTGTTGGAAACATAGAGGAGGTGGCAAGCCGACGAAGAGATAACCAGGAGTTGATTTCGATGCTGGAGGACTATGCTGAGGGTGTTTCCTACACAACGTGGAAAACTGAGGTGATTGCAAGTTGAAATTCATCTTTTGAAGCCCCACCACTTTGTTCTAACAAAGTCCCTTTGTCACCTTTTATAACTGTGAATATTAATTGTTTCCCACTGTAGTTTCGTCCAGAGTTGGTGCACAGGATGGAAAGATGGATAAAGGAACCATACCCAGAAGACGTACTGGGATTACTCTGCTTCATGCGAAACCTCCAGGAGCACTGGTAAGTTAAAAGGATGAATGAACTCAAAACAGTGATATTGAGATATTTTATTAGGAAATGTTCCATCCCCTCCCTGAGCACCACATCTCCATTCACCTCCACTTTTAAGGTGAATTTACAGATGAGTAAAATATGTTCATGAGATTGGGATTTTGACAAATAAGTATTTGGAAACATTTTAGGAGTTCAATCATCCAAGCAAAGGTTTATTTAGTAATAGATTGTACTTCATGGAAAAAAACTATTATTTATTAAGTGCATTTATTCAATGACCTTTTCCCCACTGTTTTATTAACTTATTGGTATTAGTTGAACTAACTTTAACATTAACATTGCATGTAGTTGTTGACTATGTGTCTGCACATATATCGGTGCGTTGCCACTGTTATATGAATTTTCGCACAAATAATTACCTACATAATATAATGATATAAAAATATCGTCTTTGCTCTTTTTATTTTAGTTACTGGATCATTTAGGGTACAGGCCCATCAATCCTCTCAATATGCCAGATTTTTGTCATATTCTGTGAAAATGTCTAAAAAACACAATGTTATAGAAAAAGGAGAAGCGTTAATGGATCCACCCCCGATCTGCACCAACATTGAATGGGCTCTCTATTCACTCATGTCCCATCCTTCTGCCAAGTCTCAAGGAATCTGTTCAGTAGATTTTGTGTAATCCTGCCGACAAATACACAAACCAACCAACAAACAAGCAAATGGCCAAGGGCAAAATCATAAGCTCCTTGAGCGAGGTAACCAGTTGGCATCATGCAAATGATGATAAGGCAGTGCTAATAGACAGTGATACTTTTTAAGAGGCCACAAGCCAAAGGTGTAGAAGTTACTGGTCTAGTGTACATTTGGATTTTGTTCATAATATTATTCCATTTCTCTGTTTGCAGCCACGATGAAGCAGCCAGCGTTGATCGTTTTTAAATTTACCATAAGGCAAGGTTGGAATTTGGAGAATCCCCTGAAGGCAATGTTCATACCCGAAAAGAACCAACGCTACTACTGACAAGAGGTGGAACCTGTAAGCTGTGAACAACACGTCGGCCTTGCAGTTCAAGAATCTCAACACTTTTACTGCGCCAACTAGCGGTATCTAGTCCAGTAGAACCAACCTGGACAGACTCCGAATGGATAGTGAAACTGCATCATTAATAGAGTATATTTGAACAGGCAGTTTGAAAACAAATTCATTTTTTTAGGCTGCAATTTAAGTTGAGTGATGTTAGATAAGATTCCACTGACCAGGTGTCTCACTACTGTGACCTTGACAAACAGGGAGTTTGCTACAGTGGACGGACACAGCAGATAGATACAGATGATGGTTTCATGTATTTTTTTCATATTGTTTTATGAAATGCCTCTTTGTATAAGTTCTGGCTTTTGTGAACTTGGGGCCAGATCCATTTTGAGCACCGTGTTTGTTGTGTTAACTCTGCAGAGCTTACTATTAAAAAGACTCAGAGGCAAATCCAGTCTGGGAATTTCATTATTTCAAATCTCAAGATGAATTTCCATCACACTGATTAAACCACTCAAACTTAAGAAAATTAGTTTAGAGTCATTTTAGCTTTTTGAGATTTTGTATTGTTCTCAAAACGTTTCTTTTTATTAATATTATACTCAAAAATACTTGATCTATCCAAACATGTAAAAATATGATTGTAAGAAATGTTTAATCTTGTTTTGTTGTGTTCATGTGATGCTCCTGCCCACCCTGCGCACGCCCCTGTGCGAGAGCTTGTGTGGGTGCAAACGCAGGTGTCTGCAATAGTCTTTATTCGCTTCACACATGCATATCAACAAACATAAACTTATAACAAACATACAGCGACTAGCTTTTCAGCCTAGTGTCTCTTAGTTAACTGAGTCCGGGAGTGATCTGGTTCCTGGTGATCTCTCTCTGCTGATAAAGAGGAGAGAGTCATCAGTTGAACTGGAACACCTGTGTACAATTAGACTCTCTCCTCTCGTCTGAGCTGAAGAAGAAAGAAGATGTAGCCTCACTGAGTAGGGATTTGTTGTATCTGCACTCTCTCTATGCTCCAACAAAAAGTGGGTTGTTACTGTTACTTTAAGTATTTGCATCATTTCACAAGTCAACGGTAGCTTCGACATGGAAGCATGATTGATGAATTGAAAGAAGAAAGTGAACTTAAATGAGGCCAACCCACAATGAGTTAAAGCAGATCAGTAGAGCTTTTATTCTGACTGCCTGTAGGGATGTTTCTTTCAGAGGTGAATCATCAGGTAGGTTTAGATTAGATTCTCACAGCCTCATCAGGTGTGTTTGTACACACCTTAATCCATTGCACTTTTCAAGACGGACACACAGCTGCTTTTGCACATCTGATATGCATATATGCATATATATCTTATTTTACATCCGTTACTAGTGAGAAAGAGAAATATGTAGAATAGTATTCTACCAGATATTCTACTGAAGATCCCTCCAACGTCAACACATCCTGTAATACAGTGTGTACTTCGAGATGACCTCAAGAGTCTCAAAACATTACTGAGGGATAATGACATGGAAGGACTGTTCCCCTGCACTGAGATGGGTGATTATATAACCACCGATGGCTGTGGGGTTATAACCTTCTAAAGGAGAAGGGCGATCCAAATGTCCTTTCCCAAAAGATCTTCTCACCTTTGCATTACGTTGGACTGAACATCGCACCGGCAATTCTTACAAGGATGTTACTTGATGCAGGCGCTGATCCAAACAGACGGTTTCCACAGCCAATCACACCTCTGCAAATAGCCGGCATTTTAGACAGTCATGAAAGAGCTCCTCTCTGCTGGTGCACTGGTCGACTTGATACATTCAACTAAAACTGAAAATCATTCTTTCAATGAGAAAAATAGCTCAGACAATGTTTAGGTTGGCTTCCAGTGTAGATGAACTTTGCTCCAAATTAAGGGATTTTGTGAAACTGAAAATTGCTGTGCTACACGGACAAAAACCAGAAGAAGTGTTGACAACGTTTCTTTACTGTTACTGGGAAAGATGGAGACAAATACCGCAGAGAAAGCAGGAAACGGCTGAAAGAACCTGGAAATTTGAACTCCTTCATTACAGGGGTGAGTCGCCTTCTTCTTTTGCACAATGGAGCAGATACCAGTTGAGCAAGCAGTGGTTATGCTCCCACAACTACTGGACAGACTTGGCTACAAAGAGAGACCTGATGTGAAGCTGTTAGAGGCTGTTCAGTCAACACTATATGTGATAACTGTCTACCTGGAGGAGCTGTCTGTGGTGCTGAAACTGTCTGTCTACCTGGAGGAGCTGTCTGTGGTGCTGAAACTGTCTGTCTGTGTGTCTGTCTGTCTGTGGTGCTGAAACTGTCTGTCTACCTGGAGAAGCTGTCTGTGGTTCTGAAACTGTCTGTCAACCTGGAGGAGCTGTCTGTGGTGCTGAAACTGTCTGTATGTGTGTCTGTCTGTCTGTGGTGCTGAAACTGTCTTTCTACCTGGAGAAGCTGTCTGTGGTGCTGAAACTGTCTGTATGTGTGTCTGTCTGTCTGTGGTGCTGAAACTGTCTTTCTACCTGTAGGAGCTGTCTGTGGTTCTGAAACTGTCTGTCAACCTGGAGGAGCTGTCTGTGGTGCTGAAACTGTCTTTCTACCTGTAGGAGCTGTCTGTGGTTCTGAAACTGTCTGTCAACCTGGAGAAGCTGTCTGTGGTGCTGAAACTGTCTGTATGTGTGTCTGTCTGTCTGTGGTGCTGAAACTGTCTGTCTACCTGTAGGAGCTGTCTGTGGTGCTGAAACTGTCTGTCTACCTCGAGGAGCTGTCTGTGGTGCTGAAACTGTCTGTCTTTACGTCTGTCTGTCTGTGGTGCTGAAACTGTCTGTCTTTACGTCTGTCTGTCTGTGGTGCTGAAACTGTCTATCTGTGGTGCTGAAACTGTCTGATTACCTGGAGGAGCTGTCTGTGGTGCTGAAACTGTCTATCTGTGTGTCTGTCTGTCTGTGGTGCTGAAACTGTCTGTCTTTGTGTCTGTCTGTCTGTGGTGCTGAAACTGTCTGTCTGTGTTGCTGAAACTGTCTGATTACCTGGAGAAGCTGTCTGTGGTGCTGAAACTGTCTGTCTGTGTGTCTGTCTGTCTGTGGTGCTGAAACTGTCTGTCAACCTGGAGGAGCTGTCTGTGGTGCTGAAACTGTTTGTCTGTGGTGCTGAAACTGTCTGATTACCTGGAGAAGCTGTCTGTGGTGCTGAAACTGTCTGTCTACCTGGAGGAGCTGTCTGTGGTCCTGAAACTGTCTGTCTGTGTGTCTGTCTGTCTGTGGTGCTGAAACTGTCTGTCTACCTGGAGGAGCTGTCTGTGGTGCTGAAACTGTCTGTGTATGTGTATGTCTGTCTGTGGTGCTGAAACTGTCTGTCTACCTGGAGGAGCTGTCTGTGGTGCTGAAACTGTCTGTGTATGTGTATGTCTGTCTGTGGTGCTGAAACTGTCTGTCTACCTGGAGGAGCTGTCTGTGGTGCTGAAACTGTCTGTCTTTGTGTCTGTCTGTCTGTGGTGCTGGAACTGTCTGTCTGTGTTGCTGAAGCTGTCTGATTACCTGGAGAAGCTGTCTGTGGTGCTGAAACTGTCTGTCTACCTTGAGAAGCTGTCTGTGGTTCTGAAACTGTCTGTCAACCTGGAGGAGCTGTCTGTGGTGCTGAAACTGTCTGTCTTTGTGTCTGTCTGTGGTGCTGAAACTGTTTGTCTGTGGTGCTGAAACTGTCTGTCTACCTTGAGATGCTGTCTGTGGTTCTGAAACTGTCTGTCAACCTGGTGGAGCTGTCTGTGGTGCTGAAACTACACAGAAAACTGTGTTCATTTTTTTTATTAAAGAACAGAGCAAATCGTTTTATTGAATAAACTTAATAATGATATATTCACAGTTTGTGGCCGTTGTAGGATTTTTGACCCTTTGTATTTTCAAGTCGTCACTTGAAGTCGAGTGAGACATCCTCAGCCAACCTTGGCCTACATCACTACACCTCCACTGTCACAGAAGGTCCAGATCTCCATGCCCCCCTGAAGCTTTGTGCTGAGAGAGTCTGATGAACTTCTGCTCTTTAGGCCTCTGTCACGTGATTCTGTGATATTCTTGTGCTTTTATTTTTTAAGGTGTGAAATCTTCAGGTTGAGTCTGAAATCAAACGTTTTAGAGTCACACCTGAAGAAAGACTCGTCTTCATCACTGTCAGCCTTCACTGTTGAAGATAGACTCGTCTTCATCACTGTCAGACTTCAGTGTCCACGTCACATGTCGACAGCTTTTAATTTCAATTTGATTCAATTCAAGTCTCAGATCCAAGTTCAAGTCCAGTCACGTCTTCATTAGGGCCCGAGCACCTCCGGTGGGAGGCCCTATTGTATTTGGAAGGATTTTTATTTCCCTTTTGGGGCTTTCTAAGAAAAAGCCTTTATATAAAAGACTCTTCAAAGGACACTTCAAAGGATTCAAATTCTTTTTTGTCAGTTGTCTTTAATGTCACAGTGTCAGTGGTTTGAGATTCCTGTGATGTCTTAGATGCAAAGGTGACGATTTATACGATCTGAAGAGAGAAAAGTGTGAACAGATCTATCTTCTGCATATAGTGACAGGGATAGCACCACCTACTGCCAAAAGGAGGTAAGCCTGGTTTTAAAACTAAATTCCATTTAGTTAACATCTTCACCATGGGGTCTAACTTGATGGCGTGGACCGTAATGCGTGATTAGTGGGCGTGGTCCAGCGGTGCATGACTGCAAACCATAGACTGTATATAAAGATGAAAAACACAACCTATTGATTTATGTAGTATCATAATCATACGTCATATGCTTATGAAATACTCATGTAGCCACTGTGCTAAGATATCCTGAGTAGCCATGTGGCTGCTCAACTCAAGTTTGAGCAGCCTTATAAGTCATCAAAGGAGACTCAGAAGTCATCAAAGGAGACTCAGAAGTCATCAAAGGAGACTCAGAAGTCATCAAAGGAGCCTTTGAACAGAGCAGTAGGAGACAGTGGTGCTCAGGGCTTATTAATGTTTCGATATTTGTCTGCCCACAGGTAATCTGAAGCAGGGAAATGGATGGTCTACCAGAGATTAAACTGAGAATCCCTCCAACACATCCTGTAATACAGTGTGTACTTCGAGATGACCTTGAGAGTCTCAAAACATTACTGCAGGTCTATAACGTCGATGGTGGTCTAAAGAAAGCATCAGAAACACACAAATGGGAATCAAATAGCAAAAGGTGGAGGGACAAATTAGAGACGCTTGTACACTGCCTAAATACTGATGGACGTAGAGTCTCCTGGATTGGAGGCATTGCTTACATAAATGATGTTGACTTTCGGATAGCGAGAGGGAGGGATGGTAGTGAAATCTTCTTGGGGCTGAGAGGAAGTGATGGCATTGAACTTGCAGTTAAAATAATGCCACAACACAGCTTTCAAAAGCTGACGAATGAGCAATTTCTTCTACGAATTCCAAAACTGGACCATCGCTGTGTCGTGCAATGTGTTGACTTTGCAGAAGATAGGCACTTTGGATATCTTTTTTTTGAACTTTGTGAATACACCCTGGATGAGTATGTCAGAAGCAAGGATGACAGTCTGCGTCCAGAGGTTCTCGTCTCTGACCTCCTGCACAGTTTGAGGGAACTTCATTGTCAAGAGCCACAAATTCTCAACCGACATCTCTCACCAGAGAATGTTTTGATCGGTAAGTAAAGGAGACAAATATATAGAACAATGTGATTCACTGTAGCTGTTTTCAAACATGAACTCTGGAAAATGTCAGGACAACTGAGTCCTGACGCTCGACAGACTTTGCCTTTCACATACAGACAGGAGATGATTCGGGTCTGACTCGTCAGGTCAGACACCAGGAAAATGTCCGAAGCATTCATGTGATGGGTGGCATCAGGCTAGAGCATCAGGAAGTAGAACATAATGTATAAATTCCACTGCGTTAACTGCTTGCTTTTATTTAGAGACACCGGCGTCGGCCTCACGGTCAAAAGCTAATTGGATCTGTCTTTCCAAGTTCACATCTTCTTCAGTACATTTTATGTCTATGCCACCATCCATCACTTGTTAAAAACATCCTCAACGTGCTAAGGCAGCATAACAAAACGAAATTGACTAAGTATTTGAATTCATGTGGTATAACAGATTTATTTTCACTGCACCAATCTACTCCATTTATCTGACAGATGTGAACGGGAGGGCAAGATTAGCTGGTGTGGGCCTGAGCAGACCTTCGCCAGACGAATCAAGTCGTCGTTATGGACTGAGTGCAGGAGAAGAAGGCTGGTTGGCCACCGAGACTCTAAAAGAAAATGGTGACATACTATACAACTCGAGCAAAGATATACAGGTTAGTATTTGTGTTGCATGTATTCTCTTTATGATTAAGTGAAACAAAATATTTTGTTGATTAAACTGCTTTGCTGACTTTTCAGGTGGCAGGAATGCTGATGTATTTCATCCTCTCCGGTGGACACCATCCTTTTGGTGGTGAATTCTGGGAGCTTGAGTATAACATTCTAAAGGGGAAGTATACGTTGGACCACGTTCAAGATGTGGTGGCAAAGCATCTCATCGAGAGGATGATCCAAACAAACCCAGAGGCCCGACCCACAGTGGAAGAGTGCTTGAGCCATCCCTACTTCTGGACCAGCACCAAGTAAAATCTCTTTTGTCATAGCCAGTTATCTCAGATTATTCAGATGCTGCAGATTAATGTTTTAGAGCTAGCACAGTGTTGACTTAAAGGTTTACATACAGTGGCTGGTTTCAGAGACTGTGGCTCTTCCAGTTTAATGTTAACATGGTGATTCCAAGCAGGTAAAATCTTAACCATGGCCACCATCTTAGTTAAAGATATTAGCATGTCAATATTTTCTAATAATAAAGAAATTGAATTCATACTATCTCTCCAAAAATGATGTGAATGTCTTTTGTTCGACATTTTTGGGCAGCGGCTAAAAGAGTATTGGAAAATTGTAATATTTGACTTGACAGCACTGTCACAGCACACACACTCAAGGATATTCAATGGGATACATCATTTAATGGATAAAATGTCATAAGTATCATGACTGTTCATCAGATGCAGGCACATCACATTTTGTAAAGGCGGCAGTCTAACTTGGCAAATGTTCTTTTCTTTTCTCAGGAAAGTAGAATACTTGAGGCTTGTTGGAAACATAGAGGAGGTGGCAAGCCGACGAAGAGATAACCAGGAGTTGATTTCGATGCTGGAGGACTATGCTGAGGGTGTTTCCTACACAACGTGGAAAACTGAGGTGATTGCAAGTTGAAATTCATCTTTTGAAGCCCCACCACTTTGTTCTAACAAAGTCCCTTTGTCACCTTTTATAACTGTGAATATTAATTGTTTCCCACTGTAGTTTCGTCCAGAGTTGGTGCACAGGATGGAAAGATGGATAAAGGAACCATACCCAGAAGACGTACTGGGATTACTCTGCTTCATGCGAAACCTCCAGGAGCACTGGTAAGTTAAAAGGATGAATGAACTCAAAACAGTGATATTGAGATATTTTATTAGGAAATGTTCCATCCCCTCCCTGAGCACCACATCTCCATTCAGCGCCACTTTTAAGGTGAATTTACAGATGAGTAAAATATGTTCATGAGATTGGGATTTTGACAAATAAGTATTTGGAAACATTTTAGGAGTTCAATCATCCAAGCAAAGGTTTATTTAGTAATAGATTGTACTTCATGGAAAAAAACTATTATTTATTAAGTGCATTTATTCAATGACCTTTTCCCCACTGTTTTATTAACTTATTGGTATTAGTTGAACTAACTTTAACATTAACATTGCATGTAGTTGTTGACTATGTGTCTGCACATATATCGGTGCGTTGCCACTGTTATATGAATTTTCGCACAAATAATTACCTACATAATATAATGATATAAAAATATCGTCTTTGCTCTTTTTATTTTAGTTACTGGATCATTTAGGGTACAGGCCCATCAATCCTCTCAATATGCCAGATTTTTGTCATATTCTGTGAAAATGTCTAAAAAACACAATGTTATAGAAAAAGGAGAAGCGTTAATGGATCCACCCCCGATCTGCACCAACATTGAATGGGCTCTCTATTCACTCATGTCCCATCCTTCTGCCAAGTCTCAAGGAATCTGTTCAGTAGATTTTGTGTAATCCTGCCGACAAATACACAAACCAACCAACAAACAAGCAAATGGCCAAGGGCAAAATCATAAGCTCCTTGAGCGAGGTAACCAGTTGGCATCATGCAAATGATGATAAGGCAGTGCTAATAGACAGTGATACTTTTTAAGAGGCCACAAGCCAAAGGTGTAGAAGTTACTGGTCTAGTGTACATTTGGATTTTGTTCATAATATTATTCCATTTCTCTGTTTGCAGCCACGATGAAGCAGCCAGCGTTGATCTGCTGTCACTGTTTCCTCATCTCTTTCGATGCGTTTTTAAATTTACCATAAGGCAAGGATGGAATTTGGAGAATCCCCTGAAGGCAATGTTCATACCCGAAAAGAACCAACGCTACTACTGACAAGAGGTGGAACCTGTAAACTGTGAACAACACGTCGGCCTTGCAGTTCAAGAATCTCAACACTTTTACTGCGCCAACTAGCGGTATCTAGTCCAGTAGAACCAACCTGGACAGACTCCGAATGGATAGTGAAACTGCATCATTAATAGAGTATATTTGAACAGGCAGTTTGAAAACAAATTCATATTTTTAGGCTGCAATTTAAGTTGAGTGATGTTAGATAAGATTCCACTGACCAGGTGTCTCACTGCTGTGACCTTGACAAACAGGGAGTTTGCTACAGTGGACGGACACAGCAGATAGATACAGATGATGGTTTCATGTATTTTTTTCATATTGTTTTATGAAATGCCTCTTTGTATAAGTTCTGGCTTTTGTGAACTTGGGGCCAGTTCCATTTTGAGCACCGTGTTTGTTGTGTTAACTCTGCAGAGCTTACTATTAAAAAGACTCAGAGGCAACTCCAGTCTGGGAATTTCATTATTTCAAATCTCAAGATGAATTTCCATCACACTGATTAAACCACTCAAGCGCAATATATATATATAAGAAGATTAGTTTAGAGTCATTTTAGCTTTTTGAGATTTTGTATTGTTCTTAAACCGTTTCTTTTTATTAATATTATACTCAAAAATACTTCATCTATCCAAACATGTAAAAATATGATTGTAAGAAATGTTTAATCTTGTTTTGTTGTGTTCATGTGATGCTCCTGCCCACCCTGCACTTGTGGGGGTGCAAACGTGAACGTGGCTCCAGAGTTGTTTTGAGTCGAATTTGAATGTTTGTTTAGGGAAACCGCAGATTATATATATATAAATATATATATATATATATTCAATTGTTTTCGACCTTTTTACAAAGAAACATTACTGTACCAATGTCTCTGTGTTACCGTGAGTTCCTCGTCAGGGAAACAAGGGGAAGCAGGCAGGTGTCTTCAATAGTCTTTATTCGCTTCACACATGCATATCAACAAACATAAACTTATAACAAACATACAGCGACTAGCTTTTCAGCCTAGTGTCTCTTAGTTAACTGAGTCCGGGAGTGATCTGGTTCCTGGTGATCTCTCTCTGCTGATAAAGAGGAGAGAGTCATCAGTTGAACTGGAACACCTGTGTACAATTAGACTCTCTCCTCTCGTCTGAGCTGAAGAAGAAAGAAGATGTAGCCTCACTGAGTAGGGATTTGTTGTATCTGCACTCTCTCTATGCTCCAACAAAAAGTGGGTTGTTACTGTTACTTTAAGTATTTGCATCATTTCACAAGTCAACGGTAGCTTCGACATGGAAGCATGATTGATGAATTGAAAGAAGAAAGTGAACTTAAATGAGGCCAACCCACAATGAGTTAAAGCAGATCAGTAGAGCTTTTATTCTGACTGCCTGTAGGGATGTTTCTTTCAGAGGTGAATCATCAGGTAGGTTTAGATTATATTCTCACAGCCTCATCAGGTGTGTTTGTACACACCTTAATCCATTGCACTTTTCAAGACGGACACACAGCTGCTTTTGCACATCTGATATGCATATATGCATACATATCTTATTTTACATCCGTTACTAGTGAGAAAGAGAAATATGTAGAATAGTATTCTACCAGATATTCTACTGAAGATCCCTCCAACGTCAACACATCCTGTAATACAGTGTGTACTTCGAGATGACCTCAAGAGTCTCAAAACATTACTGAGGGATAATGACATGGAAGGACTGTTCCCCTGCACTGAGATGGGTGATTATATAACCACCGATGGCTGTGGGGTTATAACCTTCTAAAGGAGAAGGGCGATCCAAATGTCCTTTCCCAAAAGATCTTCTCACCTTTGCATTACGTTGGACTGAACATCGCACCGGCAATTCTTACAAGGATGTTACTTGATGCAGGCGCTGATCCAAACAGACGGTTTCCACAGCCAATCACACCTCTGCAAATAGCCGGCATTTTAGACAGTCATGAAAGAGCTCCTCTCTGCTGGTGCACTGGTCGACTTGATACATTCAACTAAAACTGAAAATCATTCTTTCAATGAGAAAAATAGCTCAGACAAAGTTTAGGTTGGCTTCCAGTGGAGATGAACTTTGCTCCAAATTAAGGGATTTTGTGAAACTGAAAATTGCTGTGCTACACGGACAAAAACCAGAAGAAGTGTTGACAACGTTTCTTTACTGTTACTGGGAAAGATGGAGACAAATACCGCAGAGAAAGCAGGAAACGGCTGAAAGAACCTGGAAATTTGAACTCCTTCATTACAGGGGTGAGTCGCCTTCTTCTTTTGCACAATGGAGCAGATACCAGTTGAGCAAGCAGTGGTTATGCTCCCACAACTACTGGACAGACTTGGCTACAAAGAGAGACCTGATGTGAAGCTGTTAGAGGCTGTTCAGTCAACACTATATGTGATAACTGTCTACCTGGAGGAGCTGTCTGTGGTGCTGAAACTGTCTGTCTACCTGGAGGAGCTGTCTGTGGTGCTGAAACTGTCTGTCTACCTGTAGGAGCTGTCTGTGGTTCTGAAACTGTCTGTCAACCTGGAGAAGCTGTCTGTGGTGCTGAAACTGTCTGTCTTTATGTCTGTCTGTCTGTGGTGCTGAAACTGTCTGATTACCTGGAGGAGCTGTCTGTGGTGCTGAAACAACACAGAAAACACAAGTCACAAATGGCTGGCATCAGAGACAGTTGCTCCTTTTGTCAGGGATCAATACTCCTCTGACATCTGAGTTTACACGTATGGCCTAGTTGGAAACTTGCTGTCTGTTGAACCTGCTGTTAGCATCTTTACATAGAGATGTCGTCAGTGCCTGAGGACACACTGGCATCTGCAGATATGACAATGAATGCTGAGCTGAAAGAAGTGCTCAGACGACTGAAAGATAATTTGATCAAACTAAACGGGGAGCGGGAAGAAGCAGCGGAAAAGAAGAAAAAGAAAAAGAAGAAGCCATGAATTGCTGAATTGATCGTTTTTAATTTAAACTTGTTTTCATTGATTTTATAAAAGAACCGAACAAATCGTTCTATTGAATAAACTTAATAATGATATATTCAAGTTTTGTGGCCGTTGTAGGATTTTTGACCCTTTGTATTTTCAAGTCGTCACTTGAGGTTGAGTGAGACATCCTCAGCCTGATTAACAATCGTCATAGATTCACTTGTGTTTAATCATGTTTCAAGATGGAATTGAAGCCAGTAGAAGATCGATGAGGTCACTGACAGTGGGAACGTTGATGTTTGTTCCAGGACCAAACCTGCCTGATTGATTTCCACTAGTGCAGCTCGGTCTCATCTTCTTCTAATCAGGTGTGCCAGTCAAAAGAAAACCTGTGTGTTCAGGGCCGAGCTCTGTTCTCACAGCTCCAGATGTCTCATCCATTTCAGCCCCGTGGAGAAGGTGATGAAGGTGATGAAGGTGATGAAGGTGAGACCTTTAGTTGTCTTCAGATTTGTCCTTCGTCTTCACACACAGGAAGGAAGGGGGGGGGGGGGGGGACAACAGGACCAGAGCAGGAGACATAAATAAACGTCTATGTTATATTGAAATAAGAGCTTCAGGTTCATATGAACGTTATAAACCACAGTTCCGGGGATTTGATGTTCAAGCTTATTTAATGAATCTGATCCAGAGTCTGTGGCTCGGATCTGCAGAGTGGATGATGAATGGATGATGAATGGATGATGAATGGTTGTAGCAGAGGCGGCGTGGGAAGCGCGTGACACCGCGGAGGAGGCGTGGTCAGATGAGATGTTGTGCTGCGTTCATGGGTCACTGTAAAGACCCAAGATTCACATTCTGTTCAGGTTTATTAGGATTCATTCATCATAGAGATAATAAAACAAAGGTAGCTCCTCCAGACGCAGAGACGAAGACTTTACACTTTAATTAGATATTTATTTATTTATCTATGTACTTAGCACCCAGTAGAAATGACAGAAATATAGAATGTCTGGACAGAAACATTAGACCTCAACGTACCAAAAGTCCTGTATATATGTACCATGTCATATATAATATAAGCCATCACAAGATGCAGGTTTATTTTTTATTTAATGCAACCTTTTAGTTTGTTCAATTAATAACAAGGGAACTCAAGTGAATCGGGAGCTGGGGTTTTAGGGTGGACTCTTCTCACGTCCTCCACAGGCAGCAGCAGCTTTATTTCCCGGTGTCCGTGAAGGCAGCAGCGCCCCTGTCCTCCCTGGCTCCGCCCCCTCTCCAGCGGGTATAAACAGCGGCCCCTCGGACTCAGCTCGTGTCGACACAGCTGATCTCGGAACAGCTGATCTCGGAACAGCTGATCTCGCAACAGCTCCGGACTCAGAGGAGCCGCTTCCCGCAGGAGAACCAGCAAGGATGTCCCGGACCGACGAGGTGCACCGCATCACGGAGAACGTGTACAAGGTGAGAAGGAGCGACTCCCTGCGTGAGGAGCAGCTGCTGCAGACTGAGACTCACACACGTTCACTTTGAGTGACAAGTCTCTGATTCAGATCAACTACTGTCTGCTGCTGGATTCTGAAGTTTGGTCCTTGACTCGTCTCTATTCCTCACGAACACGGACCGAGAATATCTTGGATCTGGTCCGAGACCGAATGTGAATCCGTTTATGATCAAATGTCACATGAGTCAGAATTCAACCTTCTAACTCCAACTGCTGCAGTTTGACACGAAGCAGCAGCTCGGGAGTTGATTGGTTGATTCTCTGTCCCAGGTTATATCATTTATTGCAGTAACACTGTGAGTTGTTATATTTCCTTTTCCTGGGACCAGACCAGCAGTGTGAGCTCCTGGTGCCTCGGGCAGTTCACTATGAATCATGCCCCCAGCACCAGAGGAACTTCCTGCAGGAAGTAGATGAACCACACATCCCAGCTGCTGCAGTTGAGGTGGATCCCACTGGGACCGGCAATCTGCAGTGTGGGCTCGTGATTGTCGACAGTAGCTTCATGTAGATTTCCTTTGTGTTGATGCACTTGTGAAAGAAAACTATAACTTCGTGGACCGAGTGCATCTGTGGAAATATCCGCGTACTTTGTCTTAATGGATCAGAGAGGTCAGGGTTGTGGTCGCAGGTCGTTGGCTCAGGGCAGAGGAAGCAAAGGTCACGAACACCAGCGTCAGATATTCTTGGGAAACCCACTGAACGGGCAAGCACTCGGTGGCTTCATTGTTGTCTCCACAACAAAGCTCCTCTTCATCACACTGGGCCTGGTGGAGGAGGAGGAGGAGGAGGAGGAGGAGGAAGAAGAAGAAGAAGAGGAGGAGGAAGAAGAAGAAGAGGAGGAAGAGGAGGAGGAGGAGGAGGAGGAGGAAGAAGAGGAGGAGGAAGAGGAGGAGGAGGAGGAGGAGGAAGAAGAGGAGGAGGAAGAAGAGGAAGAAGAGGAGGAAGAGGAGGAGGAGGAGGAGGAGTTACTCCTCAGATTCACTGCACTCAGGGCAGCTCTCCAGACGAGCTCGATTTCAGCAGCAGAGGAACGACAAGGGTTTTCCTTCATGTGGGGAAACCTGTCACTGCTCCACACGTCTGAAAGCTTCTGCTGCAGCGGAGGTGTTGTTGGAGGCCGGAGGAGAAGGTCACGTGTGGTCACTGAGCCACATGGACTGTTCAGGTCAGCAGGAGTTCATGGTGACAGACGAAAAGACGCTGGGACACAACACGAGAGTTTAGGATGTTTGGTTGAGATTTAGTTAAATTGCTGACATGATAAACGTCTAATGAAGACCAATGATGCACGAGGAGTCGATGCTTTGACCTGTGGGAGGTTCTGTTGGAATGATAATAGATGAAGCTGCAGAGAGAGGAGGAGGAGGAGGAGGAGGAGGAGGAGGAGGAGGAGGAGGATGTGTGGAAAAGTCTATTTGTTGAATGTAAATGATCAAAACTGATAAATCACAAGGTCAATTATCAAAATTAAGTCAATTTTCTGGTTCCAGCTTCCCTGAGAACATGTGATGAGCATGTCTCATTATCTACGACACCAAATTATTAATATCATATTTAATAAGAAATAAGAAGTGACCTTTGCATGCAGCTTCATTTAACCCCCCCTGTAGGGAGCAGGGTGTTGCTGGGAAAACACTCTGCTGTAGAATGAAAATGCAGCCGTGCTGAAAAGCCGCTGTGGGGTTCCTTCCTGTCATCAGCAGGACACGTCATTAAGGAGTCAGCAGGAGGAGCAGGAGTCAGCAGGAGTCAGCAGGAGGAGCAGGAGGAGCAGGAGGAGCAGGAGGAGCAGGAGGAGCAGGAGGAGCAGGAGGAGCTCGCTGCTGCACTGCCTGACGCCTGCCATGTTTCTGAACTGATCCAACGAGCAGAGCTGCGTGTGAATCTGAGTTTAGAGAAAGTATCGGATCCTTATTAATTCATTGGAGCAGCAGAAGATGAAGAGGTGACGACTCCCACCGGATTCAACTCAATCTGTTTCAACTGAGGCTACAAAACAGTGTTAGAGATTGAAATCATTTAGCACCGACAAAGAGATCAGGAACATACAGAGAGCTCAAGTACACACAGTACTGACAGCTGAAATACACACAGTACTGAGAGCTCAAGTACACACAGTACTGACAGCTGAAATACATACAGTACTGAGAGCTCAAATACTCATGGTACTGAGAGATCAAGTACACCCAGTACTGAGAACTCATACGGTACCGAGAGCTCATACAGTACTGAGAGCTCAAATACACGCAGTACTGAGAGCTCATACGGTACTGAGAGCTCAAGTACACGCAGTACTGACAGCTGAAATACACACAGTACTGAGAGCTCAAGTACACACAGTACTGACAGCTGAAATACACACAGTACTGAGAGCTCAAGTACACACAGTACTGACAGCTGAAATACATACAGTACTGAGAGCTCAAATACTCATGGTACTGAGAGATCAAGTACACCCAGTACTGAGAACTCATACGGTACCGAGAGCTCATACAGTACTGAGAGCTCAAATACACGCAGTACTGAGAGCTCATACGGTACTGAGAGCTCAAGTACACGCAGTACTAACAGCTTAAATACACACAGTACTGAGAGCTCATACAGTACCGAGAGCTCAAATACTCATGGTACTGAGAGATCAAGTACACCCAGTACTGAGAACTCATACGGTACAGAGAGCTCATACAGTACTGAGAGCTCAAATACACGCAGTACTGAGAGATCATACGGTACCGAGAGCTCAAGTACACGCAGTACTAACAGCTCAAATACTCATGGTACTGAGAGCTCAAATACACGCAGTACTGAGAGCTCAAGTACACACAGTACTGAGAGCTTGATGGCCTGCCCAGTCCTGCAGACTGGTATAAAGTCACCTCAGAACATGCAGATGGTGATGAGTGAATCCACCTGTCATCACCAGGGGATGAAACGTCACACAGATGAGTTCATCACACACTGTGGATAAACTGTTTCCTCAGGTTGTTGTGGCTGCTGAACAAACACCATCTGCATGTTTGCTCAGGAGCGTATTCAGCCGAGTGTTGAAACCCCAGCAGTGCTGCAGGCTCCGTTTGTAGGAGGCTGTGAGGTAGTGTGACGGGAAGGGGGGGGGGGGCGGGGGTCTGGGGGGAACAGCTGATATGTTGTAGTGTGTAGTGTAGATGGTGTAAAACTGTCCTTCTTTCATTGTGCACGGTTTACAGTCCGAACGTTTCCTCTTATTGTTCAAGTCGAACGTTTCTCCACTCAAGCAGAACGGGTTATCCAACCATATCCTTTAGCTGCAGCTCTGGATACAACCACTGTTAACGTTTCCTCAGTGAGTTGTTAAAAATCAGAATATTCAGTGATTTAATAGTTTTTCCTTCAGGCTCAGTTTGTTTCTGTGGAACGTTCAGTTCAATCAATTCATGTCAGAGAGCAACCAACTCATATTGTTGTTTCCTTTGTTACTGAGGCTGTGGATCCAAGTGTCTCTGCTACACGATGTAATGTGGTCACTGCGTCACTACGCTTTCCGTCGCTGACCAGTAAGTGTCCTCGAGCGATTGGAACCACGAAAGCTTCTGTAAATATTGTCATCATTTCAACTCCCACCTCCGCAAGACACGAGGCTGTGGTGCTCATGTGAAGCCAAACTGTGTGTTCTCCAGAGAAGGATCCTCTTCGAATGTGTGGGGGGGGCTGTGAGTCATTCTGAACACTTGATCCACACAGTCACACCACGACAATCTGTTCACGTTCTCCTTCCCTCAAGAGCCTTTTCAGTTCTTTCACCAGTGAACAAAACAATCCAGACTTGCAGTCAACAGTAGATTTCTTCTCAAACACGTTTGAGGTATTTCATCAGATTTCATTGTATTGTTATCCGGCGTCATCAGTGGGTTTTGTGAGCAGCAGCTCAGGTGATGCTGAAGGCTGCAGGTGAGAGGCTGATGTGGAAATCCTTCCTCCTGCTCTTCAACACTGTTCAAGTTGATTTGAGGTTAAGCCTCTCGGCTCTGTGATAATATGAGGGGAACATATTGAATCCGAGGCAGGATTTCTCCAGCATCATTGGTCCGTCTCTGATTAGTCTCACTGCGTTCACCTCCATTGTCTCTGCTCAGAGCTTCATGCTTTGCTTTGTGCCTCTGTCCATGCTCCTCCAGCTGCAGGCTTTGTTCTGGCTCTGTGACTTGTTACTGATCTTTAAGCAACAACAGGGTTTGTGAGTGTCGCCGTCTGAAAGTGTTGTGAGGTGTATGATTGTGTTATGTAAAAGGGATCAGTGCAGGGCTGCAGCGATGCAGTCATGCACTTTAATAAGCGTTAGTGTTGAATTGAATCACTGGTTTTGCTGATCCCACTGAAAATGAGCTCTGCAGCTCTTTTGGGTTTTACAGCTGTGGCTCCGTCAAGTGTCTCCAATGAATCTGAGACCATTTTCAGATATGAGCTCCAGGAAATTGTTTGGACATTTTCTTGAGTTCTAGTTTAATCTGAACAAAGAATGTAATCCTAACCCGTTGCAGTTTTGTGAGTGATGGTTTCTGTAGTTAGACTTTTGTCCTTCACCATCAGCCTCTGAAACACTGATTTCTACAGATAAGTCAGCAGCTCATCCCTGTTTTCTGATACAAGGTGGAAGGCCACAGCTCCTCTTGTATTTTGGTTCTTCAAATCACTGCTGCGACTGTTTCTCCTTATTTTCCAACTGATATTTGAAAGTCAGATACACAGAATCCAGGTTTAGATACAAAGATAATCTTTATCCGTCCCATTAGTGACAAACTAATAACTAGGTTCAATTTGAGATTAAAGCAGCCGCTGTGAGGCTCGTCTTTATGACTCTAGGTATTCGTTGGACGTTTGCCTTTCAGCCTCCAGTCACAAGCAGGGCCCAGCAGCAGCATCCAGCAGGCTGCAGATCTGTGTAGGTGCTATTGTTTAGTTTAGTTTTACCAACTGCTCTGTCATGACACAGCTCTCATAGCTGCGTGTGCAGTACGTCAGCAGCCTTCACCACATCGTTACGTTTTCTAACTGGAGCTGCAGGGAGATCGGGGAGGGTGGGAGAGGAAGAGGAAGAGGAAGAGGAAGAGGAAGAGGAAGAGGAAGAGGAAGAGGCAGGGATCTTGGCAGAGGATGAAAGGAGAGTTACGGAGACGGAGGAAAGAACAGAATAAATAGTCGAGGAGACGAGTGAGGATCCAGTGTTGCCGTTGCGTGTGCGTGCGTGCGTGCGTGTGTGTGTGTGTGTGTGTGTGTGTGTGTGTGTGCGTGTGTGTGTGTGTGTGCGTGTGCGTGTGCGTGTGTGATTTAAAGCTGAAACACACCAATATTTCACATTTCATGTACATCCGCACGTCCATATATTGTATTTGCCAAAATTACCTTTTTATTTTAAGAGCCTGCCTGTAATAATTTACGACCCTGTTCATATAAACATGTTGTGTGATCACATGTTCGTGTGATCACATGTTCGTGTGACCACATGTTCGTGTGTGTAAAATGGAACCTGGTTCTGTAGCAGGACTGAGTCACTCTGAACGATGACGCTCACATGGTGACGACAGAGACTCCTCCCTCCCTCCCATCACCTCCTCGCCCACCGACCCAGCAGCTTTCCTGTGGTACGAGCCGAACGTGAGGGGAATAGTGATGGGTTGCCCTGACACAGGATGGGGGGGGGGGGGGAATTCCAGCACGGCCATATAAGGTGCCGGAAGTGCCCCCACCTTTCCCGTCTCCTTCTGAAGCTGCATCTGTGGAATAGGGGGCGCTGACTCTGCCTCTGCTCGCCTGCACACAGATAAGAGCTCATCTGAAAGGGAAATTGGCTAAACACACAAACACGCACGTCGCACACACACACACACACACACACACACACACACACACACACACACACACACACACACACACACACACACACACACACACACTTACACTGAATTTCCATCTCCAGAGAGCGTTGAAGCAGTGCAGCTTTAGCGCGGTGATTGTCACACTGACTGAGCAGAAGCAAATCATTCTGGGAAGCAGAATAATGAGGGACAGCAGCAAATCAGTAATGGACATAATATAATATTCATCAGCTCATCACTTCCACATATAACATACTCCTGATTCTGCAGTGGGGATTCCTAACGGCTGTTTTCACTTTAGCATCAGTCTCCTCTGCTTCCTGCTCACCAAGCATCTGCACACGTACTTTACATGTTTGAGCGTTTATGTCGTGTGTGACGTTTAGAAACATTTACATAAATCAGGATTTGAGACATGTGTTGGATTAGAAATCTGCAGAGCAGTTTTCAGCAGCAGGTCAATGATGAGAAGAGTTTGCAGACTCAGCTGCAGACCGAGCTGAGAATGAGTTTCTACCTGTGGAGGGATTCAAGGAATCAGGCCTCAATTGCAGAACAATTACCAAATAACAAAACCCAAACATGCCTCAGTGTAGTTTACACTTAAATATCTCACTGTGTAAAGTTAAATGGTTCGTTTATATGTAATAGTATAGCATGTTTCAAATCATGACAATAAGCAAGACAACAAATCGACAAAGTCAACAGTATCACCATTTCTCCCTTTAGTTCTGGTCCCTGGTCCCTGCAGCAGTGAAAGTATCTGCCTGAGGATCCCATGCAACACAAAAGGTTAATACGGGATTAAAAGATCTAAAATATAATCTTGGTCCAGGCCGTGCAGCGGCTGAAAGGTGATCAACAATATCTTTCAAATCAATTCTAAAACAATAAGTATACAGTGTTCTAATCTGTCCTCTGAATGACCCTTAGTCATGGCAAACACACATTTCTTTTTATTCCTGTAAATTCAGCAGTTCTTTCATGGCCTGTGTCACAATGTTAAAATACTCAAGTTTTTTCGATTGCAACCAGCAGATTTATAGATCTTGAACTATAGACTGTTTCACTTCTGTTTAGATGATCTTATGATCATAATTCCCAGAGGAGAGACTAATGCAGATGGAGTGAGGCGGTCGGCAGCTGCTGTGAACTGTTGGAAAGTGTTTGTTCGAGGTCATGGGAATAAAAACACTTCTGGTTTATCAGTAGAAGTTTGTGATGAAACTCAGATTGGAGTGAAACGTGAACTCAAACCACAGGACTGAGTGAGATGAAGCTGGAAGTGACAGAAGTTATTAACCAAGTTATTATTTGGACAATTAGTGGGAACGTTTTAATGACCCATGTTAATAATACAATGTTGTAGTTCGTAGATGAAGAAGTGATCAGCTGCTTGTGGCTTGTGTGTTTGTTCAGGACGTTACTTTGATGGAAAACAACATCGTGTGTTGACGCCAAATTGCTTCTGTGCTCGGAGTCAGCGTGTGAGTGATGAGTGTTTGTAGAGCAGCTGACACCCGCCGAGAAGTTGGAGCGTTGTGGCAGGTTATGAAGAGGGGACGTCATATGTGCGACACACACACACACACACACACACACACACACACACACACACACACACACACACACACACACACGGTTAAACCTGATGACAAGGGGTCACCTTGACTTGTGAGCAGCAGCCAAACACATCTCAGCACTGCGCAGGACCTCAGTGTTTCCATGGCTAGCACCTAGAGTAAGTGACCGTGTGTGTGTGTGTGTGTGTGTGTGTGTTTGTGTGTGTGTGTGTGTGTGTGCTCGTTAGGACCTTTCCCAGCATTAACCCTGACCCTGTGGGGACCAGTGGACCTCATGGACACCTGAGCTCGATGCTGCTGAGGCAGAACTTCATTCCTCTGGTCCTGGTTAGGGTTCGGGGTCAGATGTGAGTTGTGGTGAGGTTAGTAGGACAGGGTTAGAGGGTTGGGGGGGTTAGGGTAAGACATGAATCGGTCATGGTCAAGTTTAGAGACAAGGTTCCGCTGTCCACAATGACTGGAAGTCAATGCAAAGTCCTAAAAAGTCGTTTTTTATCTGGTTGACCTTCACATCCCAGCCACAGATCACACACGTCTGCAGTAAAAGGCTGAACTTCAGTTATCGACTCTCAAAGTGTTGACTCTGTGGTGATTGCTCTCCAGAGACTGTTTATTCTGTCAGAGAGCGACTGAACTTCAGGTGATACAGTGAATATTGTGTGTGTTTATAACCTTTTAAGGTCATTAACCCTTTAAGGTCATTCTTTGAAATGAAGATACCGTTACAGGAGCTTTTTCAATGTCCATTTTATACTGTGAATACTGACTGTAGAAATATGAATCGATTGCCTGAGGCCACATTTTCTGTCCCCCCCCCCCCCCCCCTCACTGGGAATGTCAGGTCCCTAGCTGGTTAATCTTCATGGCATTGAGCGGCGCAGCGGGGTCTAATGGTGCCACATGGCCGGCTCAGCCTTACTCTAATTTACGCCCCAACATGATATGAACCTGCTGCTGTTTATGTGGGCTGTGACTCACCCTTCACACTCATCTCCTGCCGCCAACTGAGACACACACACACACACACACACACACACACACACACACACACACACACACACACACACACACACACACACACACACACACACACACACACACACACACACACACACGGTCTGCCTCCTCCACAGCATTGTGGCAGAGCCAGCTAGGTCACTATGTTCTTAATGCTGCTTGTTATCTTACCTTTGTAGTCTCACCTGTTAAGCTGTGAGTGTACCTATCTGTGTGGGAAGTAACTACAGGGTAGTACATGTACTCGAGTGGAAACATTTCACCAATCAGACAATGCTTTGTTCTTCTATTTAACATATTGTACTTCGTATGCTACATTTACCTGAATGCTGGTTCATTTTGAGACCTTCACCTGATGTCTCCTCCTCCTGACGTCTGAACACACCTCTAGCTCTCATTATCTCTCACAGAGGAACGTGTGTGTGTGTGTGTGTGTGTGTGTGTGTGTGTGTGTGTGTGTGTGTGTGTGTGTGTGTGTGTGTGTGTGTGTGTGTGTGTGTGTGTGTGTGTGTGTGTGTGTGTGTGTGTGTGTGTGTGTGTGTGTGTGTGTGTGTGTGTGTGTGTGTGTGTGTGTGTGTGTGCATCCTCTGGTTCCATTATTAATAGCTTGTATAAGCTCTGGCTCTGTTCCACATCACCCGTCTGTCTTGGGACACGGGTTCCATCTGCAGCCATGTTTCTTTCTCTGATGGACTTGGTGCTGCAACGTACTCGCTAACCTCTCGTTAGCCGCTTGTTGAGGCCACGGTGGCGAGTAAAAATAATAACTCCCTAAACACACCTGTCCAAGTCTCTGCCAAGATTTATATTAACTTCTAAGTGTGTCTAGATTCTGCGACCTGCTGCTCAGGGTAACAAGTGGGAAGGAACCTACAAACAACTCGTCAGGGTTGAAATCATCAAACAAACAAAATACGAGGAGAAACTCTTCCGACTTGTAAATACCTCAAATATCACTGCAGATGCATTTAAACTGTCTTGTCTCATTTCCTTCAAAATGTGAATTCCATTCCGATAGAACTGGATCCTGGTTGTTTGTATAATATGTCTATCTTCCCTGAGATCAGTGATAAGCTTCATGGTCCATCTCACAGTATTCAGTGATTATCTCCATCTGTTCCTGTCTGAGAGTGAAGACGTAAACAAATGTTGCCTCATTGACACTGAACTTGTGTAATAAGTTGATAAAAGCAGTGAATCGTCTGTGGATGTAGAATCAAACTGGAATGTCTGTCTGTGTCCACACAGCAGAAGATAAGGAACAGCTCATTATTCTGCTGGTATTTGGTTTCCAGAGAGAATTCAGTGGTGTTTGTCTCAGATGAAGCACGTTGATAAAAGCTGTTTCACAACACGGCAACGTGACCAGACAATCTGTGCATTGTGATCGAGTGTTGGCACTTAATTGGTGAAGGTGATTAGCGAGTCAATTAAAACCCATGACCGAGGCACACGGGCGAAGTGAGACAAAGACGCCTGTGCTCGGTAATCCCTCTCATTTCCCGTGCACTCACTCAAATATGGTCCTTCATTCAGTGGAATGCTAATCAGCCTCCGTCCCTGCAGCCGAAGGAACGAGCTCAACTGATTGAGTGCAGATTACTACAGGACCGACCAAGTTAATGATCCTATTAAACTATTCCCTAAACCGTGTGAGCGCGTAGTGACGAAGGAGAAACTCAGGAATTAGTTCAGCAGCCTGTTGTCAGCCTGATTAACTAAATTTGCATTTATCTTTATATTCTTAATTCAAGCTCTGTGATTATTTGCATACTTCTTTATACTAAAGTATTGAACCTTAAAAAATGTCTTCATCCTAAGGGTTTGATTACATCTTATGAATCATTGCTAATATCGTTATCACTGTTTCCCTGAATGTATTCAGTGTGTGGTGGTAGTAGGTAAATAAGAAGTTCTCACATATGAGAAAACTGCATTAACGCCGACAGTCAGACCACAATGAGGCCTGACTGTCTGCGTGGACGGTAAAAACTTTATGGACGATAGTGTGAGGGAAGGAGGCAAATGGCACCGCAGCCGCTCTGCAAGGTAACTTAAATTATTATGAGAGGTACAAATTCTTTATTGGTTCATTATGAAATTAGGACACGGCAGATACCAACAGTCTAGATAATTAATAGAAAACACTGGGTTTCAGAAATGTTCACCTCCCTAATATTGGTACCAGTGTTTGGGTTTATTAGTCACAGTCCACACTGACTCATTTTAGTGATGTTAAAGAACGACTGTCAAACCTCAGCTCCTGCTCTTCCTCCAGCTTGTTTCAGTGCGTTTGCTCACGTCTGTGTAACAACATGGGAAACACTGAAAGTATTTCAACAGCACTCACACCACCTCCGTGGAGGAATGCGATGCATGAGGCTGGACCTGTATGACAGAGATTACATAACCACACCTCATCACGAAGTCACTCACTGGCATGTAAACACTCACTAACACATGTACACACCTCGTCCCACAGTCTCCGCCCAGTCCTCTGTTTATTTAGACATGAGACACTTCTTCTGTTTCGATTCTGTTGTTGATGGATCCTTTCCTCCTGCTGCTGCTGCTGGAGCGTTTCCACCGACTGGGTTTGTTCAGCAGCCGACAGCTTACGTAACAGAAGATGCACCCAGAGATGGAAGAGAGGGGCGAGAGGGAGCTGGGGTATAAATAGGTTTGTTTGTCCCCAGAATGCACAAAGAAACGTTGCTTCTTTTCGTGTGTGTGTGTGTCTGTGTACTGATTGTGACACAAGAAAAGTCTGCCCATAAATCCACAGCAGGGCGCTTTTGATTAATAATACAAACAGTTTTCAATATAGAAATGATTTAAAATCAACTTCAGCCCGAAATGAATCTGTTCCGATGTGTTTATTATCAGTTCTGATTCGTGTTCACGCTGCTTCCTGAACCCAGCACCTTTTTTCAAGCTCTCCCCTCGCTGGGCCCTCAGTCCTGTCTCGTCCCGTCCTACTTTTGTACTTTTCTGAAGTCATGGTGAAGTTTTGTGTACCAAGGTGGGAGTTGTGTGTCAGCCGGCAGCAGGCCCTCCTCGTAGCGGGCGGTCACGAGAGGATGTGTCTGCCACTCCCAGATATAACCTCTTCTCCTTCTGCCTTCTGCTCATCCCTCCGTTCTCTCTGTCCCTCTTTGTGTTCGTCCATCTGTGACCTTTTAAAATTTAAAGGCACAAGTTTCCTTTTCCTTCTGAAGAAAGTCACAGCTCGTCTCCTTAAGACTTGTGGCTCTAGATGCCTGAGCGACTCCCAACGGGTGTTACTGCACTAGTCAGTTACATGAACTATTTAACTGAGTCATTATAGTCTCTCTAACAGGCTGTTTCTCCCTCTGGCATTTTGTTTCACATAATTAAGGCAAAACAGGGGGAAAACAGTATTTTTCTTGTTTTTGGTATAAGATGTATTCCAAGGGTCTTTATTTAAAATACATATATATTTAAAAGACATTTGTCCCATGGACTCATGAACCATTCCTCTTTTGTGCAGCAGTTGCAGGAAACAAACTAGAAGTAGATTGTGAAACACTAAGAATTTGGATTTGCTGTTCCCTTAAAGGTCAGCGCTGCTAAGAGCACTTACTGTTCACAAAAGAACAAAGTTTCTGGTGATTTCCTTCAAGCAAATCCACTTATCACAGTGGTTTCACCATCTTAAGTCCTAGTTTCAGCAGGTTGTCATTATTATTTAAAAGCTGCTTAGTTGTTAAATCTCTTCTGTTCTTCTGAATCTTTTCTTGGATCCTCCCCAGTCTCCCACTCATCCCTTCACCTTTCTGTCCGATTCCATCATCTGAGACATCCAGTCTTTTCAAAGAGGGGAGAGAAAGTCGGGGAGGGAGAAGTGCTGCGTTTGAAATTGCTGGCATTTTGCTGAAGATGCAGCAGAAATGAAAGGGGGGGGGGGGCGGCTGAGTCAGTGCAGAGACAGACACGACAATAAAACTCATCATACGTTTCTTCATCTGTTACCGAGGACTCAGGTCACTGCTGGTTGTGTGTTTCTGGATGTGGACACACTGCACTGCCTGTGTGCTCACTGGGCCAACTGTCCCAAAGGATGCTGGTTAGAATTTATTGCATTGTGTGTGTGTGTGTGTGTGTGTGTGTGTGTGTGTGTGTGTGTGTGTGTGTGTGTGTGTGTGTGTGTGTGTGTGTGTGTGTGTGTGTGTGTGTGTGTGTGTGTGTGTGTGTGTGTGTGTGTGTGTGTGTGTGTGTGTGTGTGTGTGTGTGTGTGTGTGTGTGTGTGTGTGTGTGTGTGTGTGTGTGTCCTTTCTTGACCAGGGTCAACTTTTATACAGACTCTTATCTCCATCATATCTTTAGCCTTGTGGATATTTTTATTGTTATGTTTCAACCTCGTCAGTTTCTTTGTTGGTTGGTTTGTAAACAACATGATGGTGGAATGATGCATTATGGGTATGAGTCAGAGAAGAAACCTTTACATTTGTTGCAGGACTTTTTAAATCATTTTCTGCTCTTGTCACTTAGGTTATTATTATGAAATAATTCATGAATCTTGATGAAAAACCTTGGGCAGATGTAGGAAACTCTCTAGAGTGTGTGAGCGTTGGTGAAACTTCATTGATTTTAAGGGGATTATTGGGTCTTGGAAGTTTTATGCTCGACTGCCATTCTAGTGGTTTTATTTGTTATAATTTGAGATGCATGTAAGTCTCTCAGATTTGATGAAGCTCTTATTAGATGCCACCTCAGAAAAGTGAGAAAATGTTTAATCTATAGTTTTCTGGTGACCTGACCCTTTAAAAAAAAGTAATTAGCAGAAACAGTGTGTCTGAGTCAGGTGAATGTTGGGATGGAAGGAAACAGTTCAGGTCTGCTGCTGAGCCCAGGGAGGCAGCGGCCAAAACCTGGTTTGTTTTAATGGAGACAGCAGGGGAGGTGAGAGGAAGCAGGTTACCCCTTCACACACACACACACACACACACAAACACACACACACACACACACGCACACACGCACACACACACACACACCCCGATGACATGTTCTCTCTCTCCCTTTCTTTACGTCCTTCTTTTCATCTCAGTTTTTGTCCGCGTTTGTTCCTCCCTGTTTTCATCGTGAGCTTGACACGCTGCACTCCTCTTCCTCCTTGGCTCAGCCGGCTGTGAGTGTGAGTGTGTGTGTGTGAGTGTGTGTGTGTGTGTGTGTGTGATTGTGTGTGTGTGTGTTCATGCCCTAGTAACGAGTGCTGGTCTGTCACTGTAGCTCATTTCAGTGCTTCTACCAGAGTCTCTCCTGCCTCTTCACTAACCTAACGTGCTGTGTTTCTATCTTTGCAGTCCATCATGGAGCAGTTCAACCCCTGCTTGAGGAACTTCATAGCCATGGGGAAGAGCTACGAGAAGGCGCTCACCAGTGAGTACACCGACCCGCTCTTGTTCTCTCTCTCTCTCTGTCCCTTGTCCTTTGTCCTTTCTTCGGTGTCCAGTAGTTCAGGCAGAGGAGTAAATGCCCCACCAGCTCCTCTGCTGCTGCTTTTACATCCTCTGGATTTGTAATAACGACACAGATAATCAGAGGTTTGTAGTTTTGTGGACGTCTCCATCGAGTCCTCACTCCTTTAAAGCTTTGAAACTTGAAACTAGTAGAGACATAACGCAAATATTTGATGCCAAAATTTGAAGATCTTTCCAGACGATTTGATGACACTCTTGGGTTGACGTCATCTGATTGATCCTCTGTGACGACGTCCATGTCCACACGTCTTCCTCCCTGCTCTCTGCCACCAGTCCATCAATCCTAAATTTCCGCCTCTACTGTGCGTCCCTTGTCCTTTGCTTTCTGGCATGAAGAGCTGACATGTTTGCGGGGTTGTGTGTGTGTGTGCAAGTGAGAGAAAGACGGAGGGATTGAGATATACATGCAGCACTCGTTCAAGGTTAAAGGCAAAATCACTGGAAATGTCTTGGGGAGCAAAGTGGAGCAGAAGCCAATGAGAAGTGGAACAGGAGGAGTCTGGAGGATAGCGGCGCTTCCCGTGGGGCAGAGGTATCCAGGACAAGCCCGGGTAAAATATAAATAACAGGAAGAGTTGAAGCAAAAGTCTGAGAAACATTCACCAACACAGGGACGTGAATCTGACTTGTATCACAGTTTTAAAGTTTGTCCTGCAGCTTCACGGTGTTTCTATGATATTTAATGCAGATAGGTCTGCCCGGGAACGCTCTCCGTGTTGCCATGTACGTTTCCTCAGATAAGACGAGCCTCTGAGCATGTGCAGCTCATTTATTGATAAGAAAAGCTCTTTTTCACCCTGTTGTCACGTGTGGTGCCTCAGGGAGGATGTTATCAGGAGCAGATATCTCCATTGATGCTGTGTGCGTGTGTTGAGCACTGCTCTCTTGTGCGTGTTTGGAGTGGAAATGCAGGAAAGACTCTGCAACCTGCAAGACCAATAAAAGAGGCCTGACTCCAGTCTGATAGATAAAACTAAAAATAGCCCTGTGACTCCCTGAGTGGGGATTACACTTCATCAGTGCCAGAGCGGAGCAGGGCACCCAGTGAGCATCTATTGTGACTGGAAGAATACCAGTGCATCCTCTGGAAGTGGAACTGGGGCCACAGGTTTGCTTCCCTGGGGACTGAAGAGATGTCACTGAGGGACGAAGGAAGCTGATGTTTGTCTGCTTTGTTTGAACCTAAACTCCTTAGAGTCCGGTGGAACGTGGCCGTGTGTCTGTGGATGTGATGAGGCTCAGTGCTGCGGGGGGGGGGGGGGCTGAGAGGCTTCACGTGGGACTGGAGAGAGCCCAGTAGGAAGTGATGTGGGGGGGTCGAAGGTCAGAAGACGTCGAGTCGATGTTAAATCTTGGTCACGTTTGGTTGAGAGAGAAATCTCGATCGTACATAACTGATGTTGTGTCAATTTAAATAATTATATTTCAATCCACTAATATATTTTTTACCAGACAACCTGTTCCTTCATACTACTGGTTGACTATTTCTCTATATACTTATTGCAGATCACAACTTCCCAAAGTGTAACTTTTTTAAAAGATATTCAATACAAAATGGTATAAAATATCAAAAAGCCTAATTTGTGTATTATTTATAACGTCATTGTCAAAACAGCTGTTCTGACCCTTTCAGCCCATTTTGAGGTGTTTGAAGTGTTTGGCCTTCAAATCAGATCCATGTGTATGGAATGTGGAGGTTGTGGAAACTCGATGTAGAGTGAACACCCTCGGATGCATATCACCAGTCTCGGCTGATTTAGACCTTTTGTCTTGTTGATGTTCTCTTGCCGCTGACGCTCTGTATCGGCTTCACGTCACTGTTCTAATCCTCTTTGCAGCCAGACCCCCCTCCTCCTCCTCCTCCTCCTCCTCCTCCTCCTCCTCCTCCTCCTCCTGCTTCTGTCACTTTTCCGCCAGCAGACGAGCGAACGTCTCCTCGAGCTAATCCCGCCTCACCTGCCTCCTCGCTCCTCCTGCTTCAGATTTCTCTGGACATTGATTAAATGATCCAAGCCCCCCCGGTCGTCTTTGCCTCATGTCCATCGTCTCCCTCTCTCAAACCCTCATATCCCACCTAGGCTTAACTCAGGCTTGACAAGCCAGGGAAGACTCTTGGCTCCTCTCTCCGTCTGCTATTAAAGATGGTTGCATATAAAGATCTTTCAGGTCAGAAGTCAATCTGGAACGGTCTTTCTTCAAAATTGCATTTCTTCAATATCTTTACAAAGTGGAGAGACGGTGTCTTCTTTCAGAACAATAACTTGCATCGTAGCCGGTTTCGTTCAGTGTTTCTTTGGACGTCAAGGTTACAAAAACAACTTTATGAACTTGAACCCATAGTTTGCCATGTGCAGATATGAAATCTATATTCTTAGATATGTTGTCCCTTCTCATGAGTGTTCTCTGGCAGTCCTATGCACAAACACCCATCAACATCAACTGTAATAAACTCTCATCCATCTCCTGACGGGACAAGTGTCCTCTGTCTTCATGGCGTCAGTCTCTGTGTAGCTGACCTCTGACCTGCTTGAACCCACCTGTGCTGCTGCTTGGGCTCCTCTTGTCTCGGTGTTTACAGCCTGAGTCTCAGCCGGTGTCTCATGTGTCTGTGTGACGATGCTCCTCAGAGAACTATGGATGGATTACAGTATTTGAATCGCAGAGAGCTTTGGAAGGTGCTCCAAATACTTGGGGTCCTGATCAGAACTATTAAGTGGATCAGCTTGAAATATTTATAATAATAATAAATAATAACATGAAAGATGACCTGGAAACAACTGTAACTGATAATAACAAAAAGCCAGATCATTACTCATGAGTTCTCATGACGGTGCTGAAGTCCACTTGTAGACGAATGGTGCCATGTTCAGATATCAGAATTCAGAATTCAGACCCCTCGTTTATTCAGACGTGTTGTCTCATACCGAGCGACTCACGCATCTTTGACTTCCTGAAAAAGGGGGAATTAGGTTCAGATAAAAATAAATTCAAAATTTTTTACCATTTAGAATCCGAGCCGACACGGAAGAGGCTTCAGGAAACAGTTCTTATGAAGCAAGAAGTTTAGAGGTGAATTTAAGGGCAAGTAGGAAAAGCTTTCTCTGTCATTTGGGTGATTCATTGTCAAAAGGTTTTGTCCTCTTTAACTCTTGTTGCTTGAGACTAGTCTCCGTAGTTTTCTCTGTTTCCTTGTAGTTGCCTCCATAGAGCTTTCTCTTTTCCTGCCTGGTTTCCATTCCGCCTGTCGCTCTGTATTTCCCATGCCCAACCTTACCTCTCTGGGGGGCTGAAGAAGACGTGATTTCCACTCCGCACCCTTGATCTGATGCCCAATGCTTCCATGTTTCCAGGTGTCACATATGCTGCAAAGGGCTACTTCGACGCTCTGGTGCGGATGGGCGAGATGGCCAGCGAAAGTCAAGGCTCTAAGGATCTTGGTGAGTCCTTGTAGTAGCTGTAGCGCCCCTGGTGGGGTGGAGGGGGGTTGCACAAGCAGATGATGGATGGGACGGCTCGTGCTGTTGAGCAGAAGCAGCTGATGACCGACCTGAAACTGGACACACACACACACACACACACACACACACACACACACACACACACACACACACACACACAAACCTTTAACCTACAGTTATTCATGTAAATCTTAACCTGATTATTAGTCTTTATTTTGATGCACTTGGAGATTATTCTATGTATTATATTACCTTTAATTCATTTTGTCAGACACATTATGATCTAAGAATTATATTCTTCACAGCTTCCCCCTTTTTGTTCATTTCTTATTTCCCTTGTATAAATGAAAAATAAAAAACTCTCCTTTTTTCATATTTCACCACAATCTAAATCCCTGATATATTTACTCTGTTAATTAAAAACCTTCTCATTTACATGCAGTTCTCAGCAGGATGTTATGTAATGTAGTTTTCCCAGCTCGCTCAGCCTCACACAGCGTGTCGTCTGGTTTCAGTTGGATCAGCTCTGGTTCTGCTCGTTGTAGACTAGAACCTTTAGTGGTCATTAGCCTGGGCTGAGAATCGATGGCCCGTTTCCAGCAGCTACACAGGTGAGAACAGCTGTTTGCAGCTAGACAAACCCACTTGTGCAAAGTTGCGTGGTAGTTGCGGACCCAGTCGCCTGCAGGGGGGGGAGGAGCCTGCGTTAGTTCTGGATCACTGCAACCTCTTCATTCCTTTTCCCTGATGCGAGTTAAGATAGCAGGCAGGGGCTGAAAGAGAAGGGGGAGGGAGTGATGGAGGTAGCGGGGGAAACCGTGGATCAGAGGAGGATATAAAAGCTGCATCCATTATTAATGAAGAGATCTTTTCTGGTGCCCCCCCCCCGCACTTCTTCTCGAGCGTCATCATTCTACTGTCTCCTCCCTGTGTCTTAGCTGAGTTTGTGTTAGCGCTCTAATGTTGAATGGAGAAAAGCTCATTGTTCATTCAGCTTCACCTCCACAGTGACTTTGTTCCTACGTGGTACTTCTCTACTTCCTGTTATAATTATAATCCTGCACTTTTAATGAGCCTATGAATCATCTTAAACAATCAATTATTAAAATCGACCTCTTAAGTGAAAGTCTTCGTACACCAGTGGTGTCATTGCATCTGAAAACCCGGGGTTGTAAAAAGTAATCGCTCCTCTGTGTTCTGCAGATGTTTATAACTCCAAAATGATTTCCTCCATTTATTGGCCTCTGGAAAAATGCCTCAACTTTATATTCATTACTTAACTTTATGCTTCTCTACAGTTCAGTATGTACTTGTAATTATGTAATGCTTATTTTTGCTTTTGGTCAGTGTGCAAGATTATTGCACATCCCAGTGATCATCCATCTGCACATCCCCTGCTTTCATATTATCTGTCGTGCATGACTGTGCATCCACAGTCGTTTGTCTACGTGCGTGTTGGGGTCGCCTGCTTTGTGTTCCTCTTTGATTTCGCTCGCTGGCAGCCGTGACTCAGCAGCCGCTCAACTCAACACAACCTCCCTCCGCCTCCGAGGAAAGAACGAGGCTGTGCAGAATGGATTGATGCCCTCTGCTCATATCAGCCGGGCTCAGAGCAGCCGGGCTCTGTGCAGAATAAAAGGGGGGGAATGACAATCTTATTGCCTTGCAAGTGCTTCAGCATATTCCATTGCTTGTGTTGAGCTTCACAGCCTCAGTAAATTACCTGAGAGAAATGCCAAGTGAGGGGAGAAAATGGAGGATTCTTAAATCAGGACTTGAGGCTGGAAGACGTCGTCGGTCTGTAGGACTGAGAACAAGTCAGGCAAATGAATCCATGCGTCACAAGTAGGGTTGCAAAATTCCAGGAATATTCAAAGTTGGAAACTTTCCATGGAAATTAACAGGAATTAACGGGAATTAACAGGAATTAAAGTGAATTAACGGGAATAAACTGGAAATGTTGTGGGTAATTTATACTAACTGTATTTACCTTGTCATAAACAGACATAAATATAAACATTTTGTTGTGTCATAGGCTGATTTGAGTCCTGAGGAAACTTTGGGCACTTGACTATATGCTTCTGCATCGTTGTGTCATTCTTAACATAGGTCTTTGCACAGTATTTGCAAATGTACACAGCCTTTCCTTCTACATTGGATGAGGTGAAATGTCTCCACACATGAGAGAGTGCACGTGGCATTGTTCTGTAGAATAAGATGAGAACAAATGCCAGAGATATAAATAGTTAGCCAAACAATTGGAATCGTCTGTAAACATATTTTACAATTGATGGATAAATGAATGGAAATAGTCTAGATGAACAGATGAACAATCCTCAATCAGCTGCTAATATATTTTCCACAGTAATATCATGGAAACTTACCTGACTAGTCCTGCACTCTACAGCAGGCCTCAATAGCCCTGCTGTAGAGTGAAGCATGCTGGGAGTTATCTGTGCATGTGATGGAAGAATGACCAGTGGAGGGTTGAAACTCAACGTTCCATACATCTTTAAAATAGAGTTTTGAATGATGGTTTCTTTGCTCAGCATTTAATTTGCGTATTTTATTTTTTTCAAAATTCCCATAATTCCCGAGCCAAATCTTCCCATGGAAAGTTTCCGGAAAGTTTCCCTAAATTTACCGGAAAATTTCCGCCCCTTTGCAACCCTAGTCACAAGGCTTCTCACAGATGCTGTATTTATTTAAGACGAGGATTATGTTCCTCTGAACCCAGCAGTGAAGCGGCCCAGGCATCTTTTAACAAGACTTTCACACCTGTGTTTCCTTACCAGTAATAATAATGAGAATAATTAATACAGAAACTCTATCATAATCTGATTGAATGTGCACCTGGGGAGTCTCTGTATGGTTGAAAATGTCTTGGTCCGAAGAGATGAAAAAAGAGATGACAGCTCTTGGGAGGAGACGATGAGAGGTCAGGTTACAAGAATTGTGTGTTTGTTTGTGTGTAGTTGTGCATTTGCTCTGCAGCCACGTGTCTCTAGCTGTGACATGGACCACAGAGTATACACTGTGTGTGTGTGTGTGTGATGATTCACCCTGGTCTTACCTCACTCTTCATAATTGACGAGTTGTAAAATCAGCCAACTTGTATTGTTCATGTAATTGGGTTTTGTGGAGGAGGAACATTTCAGGGTGACGGAGCTGATTTAACGTCACCGGACTTTAAACTGCTTGATCTGTGAGTGAGTTCTGTCAGAAAGACTCTGCACCTCAGACTGAAAGCATCCTGTTGATCAGAGCATTAAGCTGAACAGCAGCTGACGGCATCAGCACATGAACAAGACGCAGAGCTGCAGGAGACTGAAGGGAAATGAGACGAGTGGAAGACGGAGAGTTGGATTAGAGACATTCAGGCTGATGGAGAAAGAGAAGAAAGCTGGAGAATCACTGCAGTGAATCAGAATCCACAAGAACTAAAGTTATAGATTTCTTAATGAGGTATGTCACCGCCAGTCGTTTGTTTATGGAATACCAATGGGTCAGTTTGGAGGTCAGGGTGTACTTTGTGAAGTACAAGTACAATAAGATACCGGTCGATCCCCTTCCCTCTGAGTCAGGAGTTCTGCAGCAGTTGAGCAAAGTAAACACGGCTGTGGAAATATGAGGATTCATGAGGTTTGCAGTTTGATTTCGTTTTTCAGCGATTTATACAAAGTGTCTCATCATATAGGCAAGAGAAAGGTAATGAAATATTGGTTAAAGGCCTGTAAGTTGTAGCTTTAATTGATGTAAGGCTCCATGAATAAGACCCTGCTCTAATGAATAGTGTTAGTAACACACATCTTGGTTGTGTAGATGGATGCTCAACAATCAATTCAACCTATTAAAAGTAATTTTCAGATAATTTAATCGGTGTCTGTTTACAAACAGCCCCAGAGATAAGAAAACAGTTTATTGGATTTATGGTGGACACACACACACACACACACACACACACACAAACACACACACACACACACACACGTGCTGTTTACTGAATAAACACAGACACACAATCATGCCAACTTAAACTGACTAATTGATACAAGAATAACACAACATGATTATCGTTCACATTTGTAGCCTGAGACAAACGGTCCCACATGTCCTCATGGAGACACAATCTGTGGACAGTGTCCTTCATGAGCTGCTGTCACATGATGCCTCTGAGAGCTCGGCACAGGAACAGGAAGTGACTCCTCCCTCCGTTTCATCCACTTCATCTTAACTGATGCTCTGTGGACAAGTGCTCTGCAGCGTGAGTCTGTGCGGAGAGAGCCGATACTCCAGAGTGTCATCCCACTCCTCCTCTTCCTCCTCCTCCTCCTCCTCCTCCCTCACTACAGCTCTCAGTGTCTGCGAACGCCCCCACATTAACGTGGGAGCTCCGGCAGCCCTGGGAGAACACGCCGACTCTGCACACACTTCTAAAAATAGATGAAACGAAGAGCCTCGACCGGAGGAGAGCCGGAGGACGATGCTCGATACGCAGCCCAAACATGGAGATGGTGACGTCAGCGCGGCCGAAAACGTCTTTCTTCCGTGTACCACATATGGAGATGGAGGAGGGGAAAGCATAGGAAGCTCCTGCAGTTCCGGTTCCCCTCTCCGACCAAATAAGGGCTCCACCATTCAGAAGCCTGTGGGCGGGGCTGCTACTCACTCACGTCCTGGCGCTGCTACACAAACCTGCAGCACAGGCACAAAGGAACGCATCCATCTGGACTTTGTTTTAAATCGTCTGTGGACGGTTTTTTTATCAGCACATTCTAGATCCAAACCCACACTTCTGCCTGTTCCATGTTCTGTTCCCACCCCGGCTGCTGCTGCTCTGGATCCCTGCAGCGTGCCTAAAGAGAGTGAACTCCTCGTCTGGACACATTCTTTTCATTCTACCTCTAGATTCAGACGTGCAACATATTCAACCTCATTCCTAAACTTATTACTTACAGATCTTATATTTCCTGCATTGAGAGACCATGAGAAAACGAACAAAGCGTCACCACTTATTTTATGCTGTGTTTTTGGCTTTAATTGAATCTTTCCTCCATCTCCTCTCTCTCTCCCAGATATTCCCATTGCCAGGGGCTGAGCACGATTATGCATAACATCCATCTCATTAAAACAATGTAAGGTTAATTCAGATGGACTCATTTGAGGTCCGGGACACAATTACCCTTTTGGTTAATGAATTCAGCAACGTGATTTCGAGGCGTGTTGCCCTTCCAGGCGTCTTCCTCCACTTCAGCAAACGTGATGTGAGGAGATATCTGAAATGAGGGCGAGCTCGGGTGCAGGCTGTGACATCACACACTGGATTAGTGACCAGCGGGGGGGGGACGGACGACTAATGTTGTGACACATCAAGAAGACAAGACGACTGCTTCCATCAGCAGATTCTACTGTCATGTTTTCTTTTCTCACTGGTACTTTGTGTGGAGGAGAAGTGGTTTTGAATCTCCTGCAGCAGAGACGAGCTGAGGATGAAAGTCATAATGAAAACTCATAAACGTGGAGCGAGAGGCCACGCCCCTGAAACCTGTGCCTGGTCCACTGCTGAGTCACTGAGCATCTCTGAGGGGAATTCAACCACAGTGTCTGCTGGTGTTGACCACCATACATCATGGGTCTCGCTTCAAATATCACACGGCTCAGTTTGGGGTACCCCAACCCCCCCCACCCCCCCACCCCCCTCTGTGTGTCTGAGCCCATAAAGGCAGAATTTCCCCAGAGCTTCAACACTAATCTGAATTCAGCCACTGTTCAGTCTGCGTAGACGGAAACTGCAGCGAGAGCTTTTCCTTTTTACCCTCTCTCTCTCCCCCCCGCCCCCCCGCCCCCCCTCCTTCTTATCACACCATCTCACAATGTAAGTTATTTTACTCCCACGCTCGTTATCTTACAGGGAATTATCTCTGCTCCTTTCCAACCTTTAGAATGATTGACTGCGGTGTTTTGAGTCACCGGCTGATGACGAGTCTCCGAGGTGTCGTTGGGAGTTTAGACTGAGTCGAGCTCCATGACCACAAACTGGGGACGTGTTGTCAAAGCACTGGATGGTTGAGTCTTTTGAATTGAGGTTTGAGGAATAAACAATAAAGGAGCTTTTATTTAACTGCAGGATTCAGATGTATTCTTGCCTGAAGGTCACCACATGTCCTTTGGAAGCAAATCGGTGGAGCTGCCGTGAAGAGAACTTTGGTCAGGGTGCAGTTTGCTCCACCTTAGGGCTCTGGTGTGTAGAGGGGAACCTGAAGGGGGCAGTAGAGCGACCACTAGAGGAATGTGGGCCAACAAGAGGTTGCCCCTGTGGCGATGTCTCAATCTATCACATATTTTAATTTCCCTCCAGGGTCAACTCACTATTTCTTCACCAAAACCCAAGTGGCCGGATGTGAGACGTCAGCTCTCCTGCTCGCACGTCATCAGAACAGCTCTGCTCCCCCGAGTTAGCTCTCGCTCACTGTGTCTTCCTTTTAAGAAAGTCCTTGTTCTCCAGTCACCCCAGGAAGTGAGGGAGGCTGCAGGAAACAGAGGAAGTAAAGAAGAGAGGGAGACAGAAGAGAAGGGGAAGGTGACACAAAAAGCAACTTGTTCCTGGCTCATTAGAAGCTTCCACACGGTCTCTGGTCAAATCTAAATCTGCTGCCAACAGAGCATCGGCGCTTTGATGGCTCTCACTCGCCCTTCAGGACTCCACCACCTGTCTCTCCACCGGACTCCATTCCATGTCTCTGTCCCGAGTGTCACAGGCTTCTGCACTTTCAAATCAGCCGACCTGTCACCAGAGAACCACGCGTCTTTTTTCGAGTGCCATTTAAAGTCCAAAAAGAAAAGGAGGAGGTGTCGTGTTAAAATGATCTTATTAATGTAACAGGGAGTTGATGTGGTTTAATAATGTGCTGGACTCAAAATGTCCTTGAGGTGTCTCCGTGTCCTCGATGAGGGGAATCAGCCAAACTGTGACTTAATGATGCTGATTCTACTGTGAAGTCCGGGCTGTGATCTGATGATGCTGCTGATCCTCCAGGCTGCTCACGTGCAAACACACACACACCCTCCTGTGTGTGTTAGTGAAGCTCAACAGGCAGGAAGTGACTGATAGTGGAACCCGTCATCTCCTTGTTAGCTTATTGATACCAACGATATCTGTCGTGTGAAGCTGCTGCAGTTTATGTTGTCGGAGGAATCGTGTTTTTTCTTTGTCCCATCAAGAGAAAGCTCGACAGGGATGAAGCATGTTGTTAATCACGCAGAGAAAAACAGCTTCGCCCATTTCTCACTGTAGGGACACAATTAAAGGCCAGAAATGATGAGTTAGATGCCAGGAACCGTATCGACCACCCTGAGATCTGTGTGTTAATCAAGACACAAAAAGACACCAGGTTCCATCTCTCCTTCCCCTCTCGCCTGCCTCCTCCCCTCCAGCGTGCGTCTGCCGTCTGGGATCATCAGTCTCACTTCTCTACCCGTCAGCCGCCCTGTAAGGCTTGTGTGTAGACAGACGCTCATATTGATCTTCTGTTGCCGGATTCCTTTTTGAAAAGATTCACTGGTCAATACGTTGAGGTGACGCCCCCTCATGACGTCGTGAGCTGACACTTGTGTCGTCAGGTTGTGTGGATTTGTGCCGTTGAGATGCTTTCATCTGTTTGTGTTGAGACGTTTTCAGAACTACACCCGGAGACTTCTGCAAACAGGACTGTGACCTAAGAAAGAACAGAATCAAGTTTGGTGCAGATCCAGGAACTGTTTTCTCTGTAACCTTGTGGGCGTTTTTTCAACATTATCATTTAGTTCCTAGAGAATAATTCATGGATCTTGATATAAGAACATGAGGTTTGGTGAGGGGGCTGTTTGAGCCCTGGTGGAGGTTTGTGCACCAGCAGGTGACAAAGCTGTAATTGATATCACGGAACATGGTGATGTTGGTTAGTTTAAATATTTGAGCCTCAGTAATTTGTTTTCTTTACTGCTGTTCTGCAGTTGTGATGCTTAACAGCCTTTTCAAGTCGTGCAAACACTCAGACGTTGTGTTTGTGCTCATGTGTGCACATGTGCTGGTGTGTGTTTGTCTTCACGCTTCCAGTGTTTAATCAAGTGAAAGCACAACAATGACGTTGTGGATCATGTGGCTGTGAGGAGGACAGTTCTCCCTGCAGCTCCTTGTTCACCTTCCTCTGCAGCTCTCTGGGGGATTAGAGCTGCTTGTGTTTGCTTTTAGGATTCGTATAATATCGTCCTTGCAGAAACGCACAATACATGGAACAGCCTCATTCGTACGGCCATTAACTCTCTGTCTGTTTCACCTTCTGTCGAGTTCAGGCGTCACACGGACAGGAGCCGGGACCATGAACCCAGATGTGAGTGCTGCTTTTCGATTAGCTGAATAAATGGGCCTGTTCCCGCGCTGCAGTCAGAACACACACACAGACACACAGACACACAGCGACACACACACACACACACACACAGTACTGTACTCATACACACACGCTGAACACTGGCGGTTGGTTGTTGGGACCACTTTGGGTATTTAGAGAGAATTGCTGAAGTTCAGATTGTTTTCAGAATGAACTTTACCCCATTTGGTTCATCTGTGCTGATTCATGAGTCTTAAATCTTAAAATCTGTTGGTGTGCTGTAAACCTCTGAATCTTTCCAGTGGATCTGGTGGTTTTTGGCCTAATTGGGTTCAGCATTCTATTGTTTCACCCGATGAAATAACTATGCCCTGAAGTTTTCTATTTTTAGACACTGCCAAGAAACTGCAAAGAAGCCTAATGAGTGTCAGACTTTTGAGGACTGAGCAAAACATCATACATTTTCAGACTAATTTGCCGTTTCATGGAAGTTCTGTGAGAACCTTTCACAGACAAAAGCAGCGTTTGAATTGATCCCGAGCTGTGAGGTCCGGGTGCACACAACAATGTGCTCTCTAAGCTTCCAGTGTTGTGATTACCAGTAAGCAGCTTAGCTCCGGCTGCTGGAAGTCCAGTATTTCACAATGCAAGAGGTTTTTGGATTAAATTGGTGCAATGAAACAAGAACATCCAGGAATTTGGGGATGGTCCAGGTGATGAAAACCTGTAGGTTTGGCCTTCGTCTCCACCTGTAGTCACATCTCTGTACTTTGGGAACAGCCTCAGCTGACCCTGAGCTGCCAGAGCAGGAGAACAAGGGAAACCAGTGTTTCCTTAAAGGGATCAATGAGGAACGACCTTAATTACTCTGCAGATTATATTATATAGTGTGTGTGAGGATGAGAGTTGATCGCTCTCTCTCTCTCTCTCTCTCTCTCTCTCTCTTCAGCCTTGCAGATTTGGAGGCTGCATTAAGTAGTAGTTCTTGCCCTGTGAGACAATACCCAGGGCAAAAACTAATATCCTTTGAATCTCATACACTCTTGAATATGTTTTTCATTAAGTGCGGTTTTCTGCTGCTCCTCTGGCTCAGATCAACACGTGTGTGTGTGTGTGTGTGTGTGTGTGTGGGAGAGAGATGGAGGTGCCTGAGTTTACTTGATGTATCCTGCAGATGGCCAGAGGCTGTTTATCAATGGATGGGATGGAGTGTGTGTGTGTGTGTGTTGGGCTCGCTCCAAAATGCAGAGGAGAATTTGAAGGTAGAGGCCAATGCATTTATCTGCCTGGCTGCTGGTGACGTGCGGTCCTGCAGCAGTGAAACACTTCTCCAGCTTCAGATGGAGAAGTGGAGGGGAGGATGTAAAGTGTGAGACCAACCTGTCTCCTGTCTCCTGTCTCCTGTCTCCTGTCTCCTGTCTCCTGTCTCCTGTCTCCTGTCTCTCTGTGTTCTGTGTCCCACCTCCATTCAGTGACATCTGTGTTTGTGTCCGTTAAAGAGGTGTCGGGAGGATTCAGCTGAGTCAGTGGCTCAGGGTCAGTCCAGCACCTCAGTCCAGAGCTCGGAGTAACATGCACTTGTTTGCTCTCCACCTCCGCCCCCCCCCTTCTGCTGCCACCGTTTCCAAATCCCCTCAACTCCAGCTGAGTCGCGTCTGCATGACCACAGCACTTCCATTAATCCCATTCCGACGGCCCCCTCTCACAGTTCTGTCCACTGGTCCACCAGCAGACCCCCCCCCCCCTCACCTCACTTCAGCATCATACATTATCTGATGTCAGCGTACATTATGCAAAGGCCAGATTAGAGTCATTAATGGTTATGAATGTGCTCATGTAGAATGAATTAGCTCTGATTGCTTTGCGCTGCAGCTGTAGAAGACTTTGTTCTCTGCATTTTCACAAATGTACCAAAGTCCATTCAGCTGTTTATTATATTCAGAATATTTTAACACATATCTTAGCTGTTCTGTATAAGTTGGTAAATGTGCAGTTAGAAAATCACAGTACAAATGCTGTATATTTAATGTTGAATGTTTTTAGTGTTTATGTATAATATTGTCTTAATCCACTGTTTCATACATATGCATAAGTTTCATTTGTTTTATTGTGAATATAGTTATGCTTATTAATATATTTTACATTTACTTTTGACGTCTTTTGAGGTTTATTGTTCAGGCGCTTCTACTGGAGCTGGACTCTGGATTTAAACATAAACATGTGATACAAACATTTTTTATAATTTGGTTATAAATGAATTGTGACTTAAGATGTAAAGTATGTTTTACAGTGTAAACAAGTCACCTGGTTTAAATGATCTCAAACAATTGATGTCGGATTCTTCGCCGTTTATATCTGATTCAGATTTTAACAAACAGAACATTTTGTAAAAACAACAAAAAATCCCTTTCATACTGTGTAAATCCTCCAGTGTTTGTGTGTGTGATCCAGGATCTGTTCTGCTCCCACAGTGTGTCACTGAGACTCTGACTGTTTCTCTGTGTGTCTCATTCTTCTCGGGCTAGTTGATCTGTCACTGTCTCTTTAGATCTCTTTCGCTCTGTTCTTTGCTCAAACTAGATCTTTTTGTTCCTTTTGTTTTTTACAACGCATTGCATATTCAGAAGAGGCAGCATGTAGGTATCTTAAAACAACACGCACCCTGGCTGCATGAATCATCCTTTACTTATCGTTTGTCTTTATTTTCTACTCTCCACTTCTTTCTTGGTTCTGTTTTTTTGTGTTTTCCACACATCTTAATGCAAATATGAAATTCCTTATAAAGATTTTTATCATCATACTGTTCCTGTGTATGTATAACTTTACAGTTTATTACCACTAAAACCTTCAATATTGGTTTAGATATTTAGAATCTTTAGCAGATTTCCTGATTATCTCTGAGTTTTCATCCATTCTGTCTGTTTTTCATATTTCTGGAACGTTCTTTTGATTTAGTCACTGTTTTGAGTCATGTCTGCTTCATCAGAATCACGACAGATGTTTCATCTTGTCCTTGGCCTCCTCCTCCTCCTCTTCCTCCTCCTCCTCCTCCTCCTCCTCCTCCTCCTCCTCCTCCTCCTCCTCCTCTTCCTCCTCCTCCTCCCTTGACACCCTTCACCTGTCTCTCATCTGTCCTGTGTGCCTGCATGGTCTCTTTCTTTTGCACGATGTACAGTATGTGGTTCCTCGCAGATATCGTAGAGATTCAATATGACTCTTTCCCCCCCCCCTCTTGTTGTGTATTGTCTCTCTCTATCTCTCTCTCTCTCCTCTCTGTCTCTCTGCAGGGGAGGTGCTCTTTCAGATGGCTGAGGTGCACAGACAGATCCAGATCCAGCTCGAGGAGATGGTGAGCATGTGGTGGTGATGATTGTTGGCCTGTTTCTTTAGAGTCTCTACATCACAAGAGATATTTTAATATTTAATACGAGATCCACAAATCATTGAACTATATTTTTATTTCCTGAGCAGCTTGACTTCCCATATGCCTGTTTACTGATCTTCTCTTGTAAATTACAACCATTACAGACTGAAATCCTTTTTCAATTTGGTTCTGCAACAGACCTTTGAGTTAATTGGTCAGTTACGACATTAGCAGGGAACAGTGAGTTCAGAGAAGACGTGAGGATCAGCTTTATTCAAAGTATCTTATAAAGGGTATTTTAAATCGTCTCCTCGTCCATTCCAGTAATGGGTGTCGTAGATCCAGGGCAGTGAGGTTCTGTTCAACAGTGCAATTTACAAATTAGGCTTTGAGAAGATCTGTATTTATTCTCCAGGGATGAAAGCACGTCTGATGCTCGGTTCTGATCTCTAGCTCGGTTCTGACCTGTAGCTCGGTTCAGATCTCTAGCTTGGTTCTGACCTGGAGCTCGGTACTGATCCATAGCTCGGTTCTGATCCGGAGCTCGGTTCTGATCTGTAGCTCGGTTCTGATCTGTAGCTCGGTTCTGACCTGGAGCTCGGTTCTGATCTGTAGCTTCAGCAAACTCCCTGCTGATAAAAGTTAAACAAAATATTTTCTCCTCCCACATGTGTGAGAGGAAAAGAAAGAGAGTGAGAGGTCACTGAGCTTTTGGATTTCTTTCTTTCTGATCATTTAAATACATGATGTAGTTGTAGCAGATTGTTGTGCAGAATATTACCCTGGAAACAAACAAGACAATATTCACAACTGAATTCACACAAATGCACAGACACAAGTTGACGTTTGAACATATTTCACATCGTCTCCTGTCTGTTGGGTGCGACATTTCAGAATAATGAACAAATTCCTCCTTCTTGTGCTGCAGGGTCACATTCCTGTTAATAACCTGCTGCAGCTCCGTGTGTGACAGTGTGAGGGGCGGTGTGTTGTGTGTTGGTTCTGAGGGTTTGTGTGTGTCTTGCAGCTGAAGTCGTTCCACAACGAGCTGCTCACCGAGCTGGAGAAGAAGGTGGAGCTGGACGCACGCTACCTGAATGTGAGATTTGTTTCTAACAGTTAAAGACATTATACAGATTCTAGCTGAAATACCAAGACCCTAAAATACGTTTTACACTAATGATCGACCGGCAACTTGTTTTCAGAGACGTGTTTCTGTCCTTCACGTCTCCTGGGAGAGAAGTTATGAAGATGCAGTATGAACCATGTTCTCATAAAATCATTGGCCAGAGACAAAATGCACTCTCTCATTAATTTCCCAGCTGCTTTGATCCAAACCACTGCAGCAAGTTACATAAATGACTTCCCACTCGGCCTCGTGAATCATGACTCACACTGAAAACTAGAGGTTTGCAACAAAAACAAAAACACATTTAAACAGACAAATTAATTACTGGTGAAGTTTGGATTTAATCCCAAAAAATATTTCATTATAAGAGGGAATATATCAAACTGATTGTCATTCTGATTGTTACAGTGATCTGATGATTTTCTTTTCAAGTTGTGTGTTACATGCACCACATACACATAAGGTGTTTGTGTCTATGTGTATTCAGAAATACACACAAACTGACAAGATACAGTATCAGTAATAAAGTGCACCCTGCACCCAGTGCATGCTGGGAAACCGTTTGGCTGCTGTAAATATGCAAATTTTAAACAAGGGTAGAAAATTGATCAATTTAAACGGGTATAAAATGATTCTGGGAACTTTGACCTTCGTACTACAATCGAAGAAAGCTAGCGTAGCAAAGTTGAAATCTAATAAATTGTGGGCAGCTTCAATAAATCCAAAGCAATTTTGACCTTTTGGACACGAACAAGTTTTGCCCAAGTCCCAATAATGAATGTGAACCAGCTGCGGATAGAGAGGAAGTGGAGCTGAGGCTCCGCCCTCCTGCAGCTTCCCAGTCATCAGGCAGTACATCAGAGCCGGACCACTTGTCAGTTTGAGATGAATGTACATCAGTGTTAAATGTCCTGTGTGGAGGCGGACTGATGCCGCTGTGGCCGAGCCCCCTGCTGACTCTGTGCTGCCCCCCTCAGGCGGCGCTGAAGAAGTACCAGACGGAGCACAAGGGCAAAGGGGAGAGTCTGGAGAAGTGCCAGGCCGAGCTGAAGAAGCTGCGCCGGAAGAGCCAGGGCAGCAAACACCCCTCGAAGTACGGAGACAAGGAGATGCAGGTCAGTGTGTGTGTGTCACTGAAACGTATCCATCCTGGTGCTCCTCTGGTTTGGTGTCTCCTCTGAGGACCAGTTCCCTGTGGGACCAGTTCCCAGTGGGACCAGTTCCCTGTAGGACCAGTCACCTGTAGGACCAGTTCCCTGTAGGACCAGTGACCTGTAGGACCAGTGACCTGTAGGACCAGTGACCTGTAGGACCAGTGACCTGTGGGACCAGTTCCCTGTGGGACCAGTTCCCTGTGGGACCAGTTCCCTGTAGGACCAGTTCCCTGTAGGACCAGTGACCTGTAGGACCAGTGACCTGTAGGACCAGTGACCTGTGGGACCAGTTCCCTGTAGGACCAGTGACCTGTAGGACCAGTGACCTGTAGGACCAGTTCCCTGTAGGACCAGTGACCTGTAGGACCAGTGACCTGTAGGACCAGTGACCTGTAGGACCAGTTCCCTGTGGGACCAGTTCCCTGTAGGACCAGTTCCCTGTAGTACCAGTTCCCTGTAGGACCAGTGACCTGTAGGACCAGTTCCCTGTGGGACCAGTTCCCTGTAGGACCAGTTCCCTGTAGGACCAGTTCCCTGTGGGACCAGCTGAGGACCAGTCACCTGTAGGACCAGGGACCTGTGGGACCAGTTCCCTGTAGGACCAGTCACCTGTAGGACCAGTCACCTGTAGGACCAGTGACCTGTAGGACCAGTGACCTGTAGGACCAGTGACCTGTAGGACCAGTGACCTGTAGGACCAGTTCCCTGTGGGACCAGTGACCTGTAGGACCAGTTCCCTGTAGGACCAGTGACCTGTGGGACCAGTTTCCTGTGGGACCAGTTCCCTGTAAGACCAGTTCCCTGTGGGACCAGTTCCCTGTAGGACCAGTTCCCTGTAGGACCAGTTCCCTGTGGGACCAGCTGAGGACCAGTCACCTGTAGGACCAGGGACCTGTGGGACCAGTTCCCTGTAGGACCAGTCACCTGTAGGACCAGTCACCTGTAGGACCAGTCACCTGTAGGACCAGTGATCTGTAGGACCAGTTCCCTGTAGGACCAGTTCCCTGTGGGACCAGTTCCCTGTGGGACCAGTTCCCTGTGGGACCAGTGATCTGTAGGACCAGTTCCCTGTAGGACCAGTGACCTGTAGGACCAGTTCCCTGTGGGACCAGTTCCCTGTGGGACCAGTTCCCTGTGGGACCAGTTCCCTGTGGGACCAGCTGAGGACCACGGGTTAGACACACAGGACATGGCTCCAGCCGCTGATCCCACTCAGCCCGTTTGTGGAGGATAGCCTCAGCCTCTGCAGAAAATTAATTTACTGAATCCACTTCAGCCGAGTCGGGTCTGGATCCCCTGCGCAGACCTTTAGTGACCCCATGCTGAGTCGTCTGTATGCACCCCCCACTCTGCTCCACGTGGAGCTGGCTCTCAGATGCTTTCCCCTCCTCCTGATGGGATTTGAGCTTCAGTGCAGCTGGTAATCCGTGACTGCTGCTGCTGCTGCTGATGGGATGGGACCCCCCCCCCCCCCCCCCCCACTGGGCTGTGAGCCTCTTCACAGGGAGAGAGATGGAGATGGAGATAGAGAAGGCTCTGACTCAAGCTCACTGGTTCAAACAGTCGGTTCATTTGCTCAAGGACACACGGAGCCGGCTGCAGCCACAAGCAAAAAACTGATTTAAGATCTGATTGTTACCACTAAAATATCTGAAACCTAATACAGGTATGAAGGAGCGAAATCTCTGTAAATGCACATTATTGGTGTTTAATCCACGTTTCACTACATTTACCCTGTAGCTCCGCCCACGTGCTCCCACAACGTTCATGGTTTTCATTAGTGGCTGCTCTTCATCACATGTTGTGTGGTATCAGTTTCTGATGTGGAGGGCAGGAGAGTGAGTTGAGGGAGGAGTTCTCCTCCACACGTTGCTGCTGCTGCGGAGGCGTGAGGAGACGGAGCGAGTCTCTGCCCCCCCCCCCCCCCGGGCTGGAGGTGCAGCGGTGACACATGGTGGGCGGGCCGCTTGCATAACCTGCACAGGAGACGCTGCAGCCAGGCTGTTCAATCAGGAGCAGGAGGAGGCCAGAGGAGTTCTGTACTTTCTATCTTTTATATTGTGTAAGTGTGCGTGTGTGTGTGCGTGTGTGTGTGTGTGTGTGTGGTATGTTATTGTTTCCATTGGGAGCTGAACCATATTGCAGACACACAGTGAGAAATCAAAGAAAATGTTGAAAACCTCTCATCTCAATGAAAAAGAAAGTGAACATGTATCCAGTTCTTCCTTTGGTTTGACCCATAGACTGGTTTTAACCCACACTCCCACTTCACCTCATGGAAACAATCCTGCAACCAAACGCACACCAAACACAGGAAGTAAATAGACACAATAATACAACTACACACAGGAAGCAGCTGAGTCATAGCTCCTCTGAACCTGAACCTGTGGCCCGAGCTGTGGTTTCAGCTCATCACTGCCATGCAGAGGTGTCAGGGGTTAATGGCTAATTGTTCAGCACTTCCCGAGGCTGAGGCGCAGGAACATTCAGCCCCAAAGTCCTGCAGCTCCTCTGGACTTCAACAGCTTAGGACCCCCCCCCCTTGATCTGTAAATGATTTAAAAGGCACAAAACATTCCAAGAGATGGTCCCACTAAAAACCTGTCACGAGAAAGAGAATAACCAAGCTGTGCCCACTCAAAGGGCCATTAGCCACACATCATGGATTAATCTGCACAAGACAACCGCACAACAATCATGAATTTTCAATAAATAAACATGAGAAATACTGAGAAATCTGACTCATGTATTGTTTCTGACTGTTTGAGAAACATTTCAACAAGTAGCAGCTGTTTCCAGATGAACCCTCACAGCCAAAGCTCTGCCTCATCTAAATCAATATCCCAGTAAATCAATCTACAGGTTCTGTCCATATAGAAAAGTGAATAAATCTCCCTGCAGCTAAGCTGAGTCAGAGCGATGCTCCCTGGAAACATTATGACTGGAATCAGGCCAGAAGCTGCAAAACCAATTTCATCCCCAGATCCATTCTTTTAGAGCTGACTTGGAGTTTTGGATTCCATTCTCTATGTCTGTTATTACTTTCATCCTTTCTGAAGTTTCTATTTTCCTGTCACTTTCAGATATTGAGCCGAGGAAAATCCAAACAGTGTGAATTCACTTGAGCAGAACAGTTGATGTTGGTTTTTTTTTACCTCTGCACGGAAAGAATGTGGAAACCGGTTCAGTTTGAAAACATTATTATTAAGACATTATTTTGCAATCACAGATCGATGTGATTCAGTGCGTGCGTGCAGAGCCCCTGCAGCCGGAGACGCAGCCGTGCAGAACCTCTTTACAATGCACCAGGTGGATGAACGCTGCCCCCCCGCCTGCACACGGGTGAAGTGCTGATGGTGTTTCATGTCAGCAGAAACCAGGAGCAGCTTCTGGCCCCATTTTATATTTTGTGCTTTAGGCGGAGAGCCGCTGATTGGCAGTGGCATGAAAAGCAGCTGGAATCTAATTATGCGTCTGAGCGCGATGGCAACAAACCCCCCCCCCCCCCCCCCCATACTGCCTGATGTAACCAAGCTGCTTCTACAATGGAGAAGGATCTGAGCTGCTGTGAATACATCTACTAATGTATATCCAAGTATCTGTGTTCTCCTGGGACATGAGCTGATTCCTGGCCTACATGCAGAACACATTTCATGCTAGTACATCTAGGAGGTGTGGACCAGCAGGAAAACGGCTAAATGTTGGTTTTTATAATGGTTGAAATTCTGATTGGTGACTTTACATTCTGCTTATGATCTTTCCACTGGGACCAGATGACGTCAGGTCTGGTTCCAGGTGAAGAGAAGGTCGTGCTCGGGGTCAGAGAGACGGGTCGGACGGCTTCTGCTTCTAGTTGTCTTCTTAGTTTGAGACGCTGCTCTCAGTGGATTCCAGTGAGTGACTGGAAGAGAACGAATCGGTTTCCTTCTCACGACTGGAGTTGAGTTCTACACAGTCTGTCGTGTATCTGCAACCTGCTCTCAGAACAGCCGAGTCTGACTCCTCCGGCGGGTTCTCTCCCCCCCACCCGTCTCCCACGTCTCCCTGTCACTCAGGCTCTGTTGATTGACAGCTCCATGGCGTTGGCCCGACCTCGGACTCGCTCGTCTGAATCTGATCTCCACAGTGGCTCGCTGTGTGCTTTTCTCTTGCTACCTGAACGTTTTCCCTCCTCCACTGTTGGTATGACTCACTTGTGGCCCCCCCGTGTCCTCTGCAGCTGATCAGCGTGTGATGTTTCTCTGTGGGGGGGGATCGGTGTTCAGCCTCCGTGCGCCCACGTGAACACCTTCACTTCTGTTACATCGGTTTTCAGGCTCAATGACCATATTCAGGCAGATGATGACGGTTTCCTTTAGCTCATCTTCCTCTTGTATTTGGATTTGATGGAATCATTTAGTCATGAATATATATATTTGACTCTGTGGCTCAACAATATATTAACTTTACATTCTGACCCCAGTGGAACTTACGTTAGAGTGTAGAAGAGTGTGAGGAGGCACTGACATGTAATACTGTCCTTATGTATCTGCCAAAACTAAAATACTGAAAATAATTGGTCTTAAGTTTCACTTCCTGAGAAATGTGTCGATGATTAATTAGTGATCAAATAAGACTGATAAACCATGAACCTCCAACTAGATGTTACCAAAGGAAACGACTACTATTGACAAAAACATATTTTATTTCATACACATTTTCCCAGTGAAAAACTACCCTGTAATATAAATGAGATATTCTGTCATTTTTACATTTTAACATTCTAATAAAAAGATAAATATAAAAAGGTACTTGATCTAAAATAGGAAAGATAAGAGTGTTCTGTCTTAATAAAGCATCAGTTTATCATTATATAAATTATATCATTTAGATTTATCATTTAAATTTTAAAATAGTCTGAATACAATAGAAATTTAAATATCCCCTGACTGAACCAATGAAATACTTGACTAATCCAGTCATTATTAGAAAATCTGGATCTTCATGACTCTTTACATTTCATATTTCTTGCCCTCGTCTCTCATCCGTCTGTGTAGAAGGAAGAAGGGATGAGATTAATTGCTGGTGTCCCGTCTTCCCTGTCAATCCTGGAGCATTAGGTTAATTACTGATCTGCAGAGACAGTCGATCATTGGAAGGATGTCGTCTCCCTCTCACTTTGCCTGAAGAGGTTCTGGACACTGAGAGTTTAACAAACACTGACAGACGGAGCTGAAGCTGTTGATAAACCGGCCCTGAGGTTAAGTTCATATAAGATAGATAGATAGATAGATAGATAGATAGATAGATAGATAGATAGATAGATAGATAGATAGATAGATAGATAGATTACTTTATTCATCCCCGAAGGGAAATTAAGTTGTCATAGCAGCCGGTATATTTGAATACAATAAAATAAAATACAATAGAATAAAATTAAACATATTGAGGTAGAAAGAATAAAAAAACAGAAACACAAGATAAATAGGTAGATAAGGTGCAGTGGCAAGATGATGGTAATAGTACTGATGATATGATGGTAATGTTATTGTTAGACAGTATATAAGAATAGTACAGTATATATAGTATATAATATAACATAATATATACTTATATATGATAGTAATTATACCAATATAAAAGCAGTATATGGTAATAATGGCAGCAACAGTATATATAATAATAATAGTAATGGTGATATAATAATAGTAATAATAACATGTACACATGTATAAATATGTGTATATAGACTTATGTATACAAAGAATATACAGAGAGTATGATATAATATATGATATATAGTAGAGATATGAATATAAGTATTTGACTATACAATACAATACAATATAAGGTATTTTCTGGAAAGAATTTGACAGGAAATAGAAAATGCTTCCTCTCTCCTTTGGTTCAAGATCACAGATTGGCCCTAATTCAATGCATTTTAAATGTTAATGTCACTTTGTGGCGGAGGCAGTAATATTTTCCAGTGGATTCATGAATCCGCCTCATTGATGATCTGGTGGTGATGCTCAATGTGTGATGGTGGTTCTCCATCAGCGTTAAGTCTTTTCTGTGGTGGAGCTGCTCTTGTCTCCTGACGCTGCGTAGGCTGCTGCCGCTCGGCCTCCATGGTTCACACCTCGTGCTGGAGCTCGGCGCCGTCTGGCACACCACACTGTGGGAATCTTCAGACACTCTCAGTTATACACGTGACCCTGAGGACAGAGTCTGCTCCAGGACTCGAGTGAGTCGATGGAGGGACGGAGGCGAACGGGTTTAAAAGCCAGATTCAAGTCTTCTGAAGTTCAGAAAACCAGACGCTACGATCACGTAACAGACGATAAACGATTGTTTGACTCTTTATACGTCAACATGCAGCTCAGTCCATTATCTGCTGAAGTCAACGTTTCATGTTGCTGTGGAATGTTTGAAATGTCATTTTAACAATTTAAGAATCTCTAAGTAAACTTGATTTAAAGTGAATTTGAGGTGTTTGACTCTGGTTTAGATTTTGTCCTGTTTTGTGGCGTCCTGCTCTGGAACCGACCGGTGAGGAAACGTCTGACTGACAAACACCTGCTGCCGTGTGGTCACCTGCTCTTCTCTCTCTCTCTCTCTCTCTCTCTCTCTCTCTCTCTCTCTCCAGTACGTTGAAGCCATCAGCAACAAGCAGAGCGAGCTGGACAACTACATCGCCGAGGGCTACAAGCACGCCCTGTCGGAGGAGAGGAGGCGGTACTGCTTCATGGTGGACCGTCAGTGTGCTGTGGCCAAGAGCAGCAGCGTCTACCACAACAAGGTGAGGAGGAGCCACGCCCACAACAAGGTGAGGAGGAGCAACGCCCACACGTCTGCTCCTCTGCACCAGTGGGGGGGGCGTGAGCTGGACTCGCAGGATAAGAGGAAGAGATAGAGGATGGAACAGATGGAACTGATTACTAATGGAGGTGTATCAACATCGAACCCTAAACTGACAGTTTTATATATATATATAATATATATAATATATCACACCCCTAAAATTTAATTAAAAAAACTTTGACCCTCTCACTCCCTCTCACTCTCTCTCACTCACTCTCTCCCACCTCTCACTCCCTCTCACTCCCTCTCACTCCCTCTCTACCTCTCACTCCCTCTCACTCACTCTCTCCCACCTCTCACTCCCTCTCACTCCCCCTCACTCCCTCTTACTCCCTCTCACTCCCTCTCACTCCCTCTCTACCTCTCACTCCCTCTCACTCCCCCTCACTCCCTCTCACTCCCTCTCACTCCCTCTTACTCCCTCTTACTCCCTCTCACTCCCTCTCACTCCCTCTCACTCTCTCTCACTCCCTCTCACTCCCTCTCACTCCCTCTCACTCCCTCCTACTCCCTCTCACTCCCTCTCACTCCCTCTCTCCCACCTCTCACTCCCTCTCTCCCACCTCTCACTCCCACCTCTCACTCCCACTTCTCACTCCCTCTCTCCGACCTCTCCCTCTCACTCCCTCTCAGTCCCTCTCACTCCTCTCACTCCCTCTCACTCCCTCCTACTCCCTCTCACTCCCTCTCTCTCCCTCTCTCTCCCACCTCTCCCTCTCACTCCCCCTCACTCCCTCCCACTCCCTCTCACCGGGGGAATGTGAAGTGGCAAAGTGAGAGCAGCCGGACGGATGAAGGAGAGGTGGAGGATGAGTGGGTGAGGAGGCAGGTGAAGGGGGGGGGGGGGGGCTGACCTACTTCTGTGAGAACACTCAGTTCAGACTCGCTGTGAAAGAGTCTGAGTGAGCGAGAGACGAGCGGAGGAAGCTGCTGCTGTGATGATGCATCATCAGAGAGAGAGAGACTGGATCAGTGTTGATGAATCACACTCGATTCTAGAACAGAATTAATTACTTTAGACAAATCGTGGCTTTGATTGAAGTTATTCAATGTTTCAGTTTTCTGATTCCAGCTGGTTTTAATGTTTTAGTTTCTTGTAGAATCAAAAGATGAATTGTCAAGAGGATGAAAGTTGTTAGATGGTTGTTGGATCTTTGCTTTGGTTGTTTCAAAATCACAGTTCAGTTCAATTGAAATGATCAGAAAGTGTTTTCAGATTTTCTTCTGATCTGCGTTTAATGAGCTGAAAACTTTTGCAATAAATCTGCAAAAGTATTAAAAAAAACCCGATCACAAAATGTTGTAGAAGCCAAACACGAATCCTGGCTCTGCCTCTTTGTCAGGATCAAAGCCAAAAGGAATAAGTTCTCTCTCTGGACATTTCACATCAAACGTTTCATGAAAAACCGACTTGAAATCTTTTCTGTTTCCTGACAAACAAACAAACGGACGGAGGTGAAAACACAACCTCCTCCTCAGAGGTAACAAACTTCACGTGTAACTTTGGGGATAAAAATCTATTTCAGAAAGAAGGCGAGCTCGGTAACACAATGTTTCATCTGTTGGTGTCTCTTGTGGTCGCTGTACTTTTGTGTTTGTGTTAATTCATCTGATGATCCCGCCCACACCTGACACCTGACACCTGACGCCGCGGCCCACACACACTCAGCAGGGCCGGGCGACCTTGGAGCCGCGCTGTGATTCTCCTCCACACCAGCCTGCTGGAGTGAAAACCATCAGCAGCGTCTCCTCCGTGTCCTTCCAATATTCATGGCTCGGATGATGAATGCAAATGAAAAGTCTCTTTATGTAACTGCTGTATAATGTATGGAGGGGATGTAGCTGAGAGCGTCTGAACCTGGAGCGCTGGTATCTCTCTCTCTCTCTCTCTCTTCCTGTCCCCCCCTCTTCTCCCTCTCACTCATCCTCTCCTCCCATCAGCTACTGGATGTTTCTGCTAAATGTGAATAATGTTGACGTCCATTGAGTCAATCTATCCAGTGTTTTCAGCAGCTTGACCTCTGGAGGTCACCAGAGACCCGACTGTATATTTTCAATCATCTGAAAAACGAGTTAATAGATTTCAAAGCGATTTTGGGGCCGAATCAATCAAGTGAAGGAGTTAAAGATGCATCAGCTCTGTCACATGAGAACTTTCCCTTTGTATGAACTTGTTTCCTCCCCCCCTCCCCCCTCTCCTCCCTCTCCTCCCTCCCTCCCTCCCGCAGGGAAAGGAGCTTTTATCTCAGAAGATCCCGATGTGGCAGCAGGCGTGTGCCGAGCCCAACAAGCTGCCGGATCGTGCCATGTTCCTGGCGCAGCAGATGAGCGGCATGGTGGGCAGCATGGCGCCCGGTGCTCTCCATCCAGGCATGTCCATGGTGGAGTCCGTCCCCGGCGCCAAACCGCTGCCGGTGCCGCCGGAGCTGGCAGCGTTCCGGGCCGGTGGAGGAATGGGGCAGCAGGTCGGTTCCTGTTCTATTGAGAACAGCAGCTGGAGTCCTGCTGGGTCTCTGCTTTAACATGTCACTGTTCAGTCTCTGATTGCTTGATACACATCATGATCATCTTTATTTTTATTTTTATTTTTTTTAACAATCTGTTTATTGAATTTTTACATATTTAACAAACAAACAATGCTCTTCCATCAATAACAATTACAAATGTAATTCCAACATACAGCAGAACAGATACAAACCCCCCACCCCCCTCCCTCCGGGACCCAGCCCCAACAGATGAGCAAATATTGTTAAAAAATCAAGAATTGAAAAGAATAGATGACATAAATCTTAATAATAATAATAACAATAACAATAACAATATAATAGTAATACTAAAAATAAATAAATGAATAAATAAATAGAAACATATGATCAATACTAAAAAAATTAAAATAAATGAAATAAAAAGTAAAGAGAAAAAGAAGAAAAAAAAAAAAATATATATATATTAAAAGAAATAAAAGAAAAGAAACACAAGTTCAGCAAGGCAGTACTTAGCACACAGTGATCCGACAGCTTGTGCTACGATCATCATTATTAACATTAAATCCTAATCGTAGTTTAAAGCAGATTTTAGTCGTAGAATCAGTTTTATCCCTAAAAAGTGAAGCCTGAATATCCTCAGTTAGAAATTATACTCATTTTTGAAAGACGTCTCCAGTGTCAGAGTGCAAACCTCTGATAGAAAGAAACACAAACACACAAACAGGTGAGTGTTGTCCAATCCGACCTGATGAGGAAACTCTGCATGAATGCAAATGAAATCATTAGTGAACCATGTTAATTGGCTCGTTGCTCCTCTTCCTCCTCCTCCTCTTCCTCCTCCTCCTCTTCCTCCTGCTCACTGCATTAACTGGTGCAGATTCAGTTTCATGTTCGCAGAGTAAACACACTTTGAAATTCTCTGCAGTCGCCCAGTAATAATTCCATATGTGCATCTTCAAACATTCTTTTTTTATTAATCAGCGTTTCCTGACCCACATCCACTCTGCAGCATCCATGTGAACGAGCTGCTGGATGTTATGTCACAGGAGAGAGAGACTTCCTGCAGTGTTTGATTTGCCTCTATATGCAAACGTCTTGTCTTTGCAGCGGCTGATGGGGGGGGCGGAGGCAGGGATGCCGGTGATGAACGGCTCGGCCGGCGCCCACGGAGGAGAAGACTACCAGCAGTGGATGGAGGGCAAAGTGGCCCAGGGCAAAGCCTCGCCCGGGACCCAGCGGCACGGGGGGGAGGTCTACTCCAACACCCTGCCTGTGCGTAAGGCCGCCCCCCCCAAGAGCAAGACCACGCTGAGTAAGTACGGATGGATGGTCCAGGCCACGCCTCCTTCCTGCCTCCGGGTCTGGTGGAAATCTGTCAAGTAGTTGTTGCGTAATCCCGCTGAGGATGAAACCAGTAAACAGACGGAGGTGAAAACATAACCTCCTCAGCAGCTGCTCCGCCTCTTTCAACCTTCACAACCTGATCCGAGAACATATCATGTATCAGGTTGTGTGTCGGATGTAACACACAACCTGTGCACTTTTAATAAGAAGCAGGCGGAAGCAGGTGGGAATAGAAGGAGATGTGATATTGAAAATGAGGAATAGAGATCAGGAGTAAAAATAGATGATAGAAAGAAATGAGTTTTATAAGAAAATGTGGTCGATGATGTGCTTGTAGATTCCTACAGATTTAGATTATAATATACAGAGGTGTCAAGTAACGAAGTACAAATACTTTGTTAACTTAATTAAGTAGAAATGTTGGGTATCTATACTTTACTGGAGTATTTATTTTTCAGACGACTTTTTACTTCTACTTCTTACATTTTCACGCAAATATCTGTACTTTCTACTCCTTACATTTTAAAAATAGCCTCGTTACTCCGATTTAATTTTGGCTTGTTTTCATTCCGGTTTGTCATCGTTCAAAAACACACACAAAAAAAGGCAACACGACCTTGTTACGACTTTTACTTCCTCTAGATAGTCAAGTTTGATTATTGGTAGTGTTGAGTCCAAAGGTCTCTTCCAACAATATATGTAGTTTCATTGTAATAAAATTGTATAATTTTCAATGGGCATATTTGCTGTTCAAGCGGGTAGCCTAGTGCATCCCACATTTTTCAACATAACATTTTAATATAACATTATAGTCGTAAGGGCCTTTAGAAAAATGTGTTTTTTGGAGGAGGGGGGGTAGTGCACTATAGGCCCCTGAGACGCGGCTTAAGACTTTGTCCTTAATGGAAATTTTTTTTCCCCCTTACATTACTTTTACTTTTATACTTTAAGTAGTTTTGAAACCAATACTTTTACACTTTTACTTAAGTAAAAAGCTTGAGTTGATACTTCAACTTCTACAAAAGTATTTTTAAACCCTAGTATCTATACTTCTACTTGAGTAATGAATGTGAATACTTTTGACACCTCTGATAATATAACGTCAGGTGAAGTGGTTTGTGGTAGAAACTGAAGTTTATGGAATACAGAAGCTGTCAACAGTCTCCGTCCTGTCTCTGTCCCAGTGGAGACTCGCACTCTGCCCCGGTCCAGCTCCATGGCTGCAGGGCTGGAGAAGAACGGGAGAACCTGTGTCCAGGCCATCTTCTCTCACACGGCCGGAGACAACAGCACGCTGCTCAGCTTCTCCGAGGGCGACGTCATCACCCTGCTGGTGCCCGAGGCCCGGGACGGCTGGCACTACGGAGAGAACGAGAAGACCCGGATGTGAGTGCGACTGGCGTATTCAACTCCTGCCAGAACTCACAATCATGTGGAAAGTAAAGGAAGATGATGATTTTTTTTTGTGTATCTAATATCCGGCTCCACCTGTTGCAGGCGTGGCTGGTTTCCCTTCTCCTACACCAGGCTGATCTCTGAGGGGGACAGTGACTCCATGAGGCAGCTCCGGGTTCACAAGTAGGTATTTAGCTGTTTGCTCCATTGGACTTTTTATCCCTAAACATAAATTATAAATGTATAGTGGTTGTGCATCATAAATCCTTCCTCAGAAAGCAAAGAATCCTGAATGTTCTGTCCAAACCCGCTGATGACTCCCTTCTAGGGTTGCAAAGGGGTGGACAGTTTCCGGTAAATTTCCGGAAACTTTCCATGGGAAGTTTAGCTCAGGAATTTTGGGAATTTTGAAAAAAAAAAAAATATTTCCATTCATTTATCCATCAATTGTAAATATGTTTACAGAAGATTCCAATTGTTTGGCTAACTATTTATATCTCTGGCATTGCATTAGTGTTTTTTTACAAACTTGTTTCTCATCTTATTCTACAGAACAATGCCACGTGCACTCTCTCATGTGTGGAGACATTTCACCCCATCCAATGTAGAAGGAAAGGCTGTGTACATTTGCAAATACTGTGCAAAGACCTATGTTAAGAATGACACAACGATGCAGAAGCATATAGTCAAGTGCCCAAAGTTTCCTCAGGACTCAAATCAGCCTATGACACAACAAAATGTTTATATTTATGTCTGTATATTACAAGGTAAATACAGTAAGAATAAATTACCCACAACATTTCCAGTTAATTCCCGTATATTCCCGTATATTCCTGTTTATTCCCGTTAATTCCCGTTAATTCCCGTATATTCCCGTTAATTCCCATGGAAAGTTTCCCACTTTGAATATTCCCGGAATTTTGCAACCCTACTCCCTTCAGATCTTCATCATCCACATCCACAAACCTGCAGCTTTCTCCCTGATCGTGAGCAACATGTTTTCTGTTTCCTGTCGTGCAGCCTCCACCACGGGAAGAGCAGCAGCACCGGGAACCTCCTGGAGAGAGAAGACATGGCTCTGCCCGTCCCCGACTACGGGAGCCACGCCCGCATGGCAGCGCCGAGCGCCGCAGCGCTGCATGGCAGACAGCAGCGGCCCTACAGCGTGGCAGGGCCAGGCTCCTCACAGGTGGGGGGGCTGATAAACAACCCTACACACACACACACACACACACACACACTGACATCTACACACACACGAGTTCACACATGAGCTGAGACGTTCATTAGGCCTCCCGCTGTGTCCCTGGACCTGAGGAGCAGGAGCGTCTCCTGGTCTCCAGCCCAGAGGACGCTCCGCTACACAACTACTGGAGACACACACATCAGCTCCTGGAGACACGCACATCAGCTCCTGGAGACACACACATCAGCTCCTGCAGACACACACATCAACTCCTGGAGACACACACATCAGCTCCTGGAGACACACACATCAACTCCTGGAGACACACACATCAGCTCCTGGAGACACACACATCAGCTCCTGGAGACACACACATCAGCTCCTGGAGACACACACATCAGCTCCTGGAGACACACACATCACTTCACATCAATCAATCAATCAATCAATCAAGTTTTATTTGTATAGCCCATATTCACAAATCACAATTCGTCTCATAGGGCTTTAACATGGTGTGACATCCTCTGTCCTTCACCCTCAGCAAGAGTCAGGACAAGCTACTAAAAACCTTTTTAACAGGTAAAAATATGTAGAAACCTCAGAGAGACACATGTGAGGATCTGTCTCCCAGGACGGACACAAGTGCAATAGAACATTAAGGATTCAACATGGAGAGGGTTTAATGGAAGGAGAGAGTTTAATGGAAGTTTCTACCATGTGTCTTTGCTGCCATCTGCTGGCTGTTGTTGTCATTGCAGCATCTGTCAGGTTTCTGAGTTGTTCTAATGTTGTGTGACTCGTTGTGTTGTGTTGACGTCTCTGCAGCACGGAGTCGAAGAGTACGAGCCTCGTTTCCCCTCAAGGTAAGAACCTCTCGATATGATTCCACTTCAGTGTTAGATTCAGGTGAAGGTGCTGGTTGTGCAGACACACAACACACACACACACACACACACACACACACACACACACACACACACACACACACAAACACCTTTTCCTTTTTAATGTTGCTGTGTGTTCTTTTCTTTGTGTTTCCATCCTGTTCTGTTTGCACTGGTTTGACATGAAGCCAGTAGTGATCATGTAGTGATTAGTGCACAGTGGTTACACAATAAGGTTTGTGTTGTTATTTGAATGATAAGTGGTCTCTACTGGACCATTAGAAACCAGAGGAGCTCCCACACCTCCGCCAAGGCGACTGTATCTGTAGAACCCATATTCACAAATGATAAATCTCACAGTCGAACCCCTTCACCCAGTTTGAAGGAAACGGGTTCAGTAGTTTGTGTCTAATCCTACAAACACACACGTCAGCTCCTTGGCAGATGTGATAAATAAGTTTATTATATTTCAAGTTTTAGATTATTTAGGTTTTTTGTGTTAAGTTGATTTAAGTTTTCTTTTTTCCATTAATATCCAAACACTCATGCTTTGATCTCCCAGCTCCTCCTCATGCTCTGCAGCTCCTCCTCCTCCTCACTGTACCCCCCCCCCCCCCCCCTTGGTTCAGACTCTTGATTTAGTTCCTACTTGTGTTTGCTGCTGTTTGTCCCGAGCCGTCCTCCTGGAAGTCTCTCCCTCTCTCTGTCCACAGCTCCACGGAGGGCAAGTTGATTTCCACAGTGTGAGGACAGACAGACAAACAGACTCAGCCAGACGATGCGATAGGACAGGACCCCCCCACCCCCTCCCCCCCCTCCCTCCCTCCCTCCTGCTCATGGCAATAAACTCTTCCCCAAGTTGATCAATGCAACGAAGACGCTCGGGTGTTTGTCCGGCCAAACCAGAACCAAACGGACTCTGTGCCATCCGAATATTCACAATCGAAGGGATGGACATTTTCTCTGAGGACAGTGTATCTTTTGCTTGTCTTTCGTGCATGTACATTTCCTTTATTTGCGGCCGGGGATCCTCTCTCTCCACCGGAGGAACCTGATCTCACGAGGTTCCTGCGACCCGGTGAAGGACGTGTGTAGATCAGGATGGAACCGGGTCAGTCCTCCACATCCCACAGAGGATTTTCATGATGTAAAAACATTACAATCAATACTTTTACTGATTCTCTCAGTATTTAACAATAATAACTTTTCATGCTGTGAGGTTTTGTACTCTGAGACAAGAGGTCATGGATCACGAGTAGTGAGGCGATAATTAACTGTTTTAACGCACCGGAGACGATGTAATGGAATGTTGACTGTACATAAATGTGCCATATACAGAAGTGCTTGTCTTACAGTATCTATGATCCGTTCATAACCAAATGCACCTTATAAAAGTAATAGTCTATATTTCTGACTTCCTGTGAACAGCGTTTTCAGTATCGGTCTGGTCGTCTGTATCGGAGGGCGACTGTGTTCAGACACACACACACACACACACACACACACACACACACACACACACACACACACACACACACACACACACACACACACACACACACTGGTGCTCGGGCTCCTTCCTCTATTTATTGTGATGTGTGATATCATGTGGAGGCTGAATGTGGTCAACGAGTCCTTGGTTCTTTAATCACTGAAATGAAAAGTGTTACAACTGGAGAAGTCAGATATTTGGTGCTTGCAGCTTTTAAAATGCAGCTTTTTACCTTTTTTTTACTGATTTGAAAATTGAATATATTTAGTTTTAGACTGTTCCTAAACAACAAACTCAAATTAAAGACTTATTAAATTAAAGACTTCAGTTGAAAGGTGTTCATGCATGAAATTAAAGACCACTGGTGCTCCTGTTTGACTCGGTTCCAATTTCAAACACTTTAAATGGTCATTTCCATATTCAGATGTGTTTGAGTGCCTCTTATTGACGTTTAAATTAGTAAATAACATGAATATTATATTTTTATGGATCCAGAGGACAGAATGAGGCACCTGCAGAATGTTGATAATTGGAGTCACAGTGGTGTAGGACTCCGGGTTCAAACCTCATTCAGCCTCCTTGTTCTCGTGCTCTTTGCAATTAAAGACGTGATTTTAAAAAACCTCAGTGAGTAAACTGCATCATGTTTTGCAGAAAAAAAGCAGTTTGTCTGATTCTCTCTGTGCTGAATAAAGAAGCTGTCAGTTAGAGTCTTCTCACCACTGTCCCCCTGGTCCACTAACCACGATGTAGTTCCCCTCATGATTCTTTAACATCTTTTAACCAAAGAGAGAAGGTGAAGTTCTAAACTCTGCACCTCTCCTCTGCCTCCTACTTTGCAAAAATGTCTGCACCATGTAATGCCGAGTCTTCAAATGTTCTTTTCTTTGAATGAATGAAAAAGTCAAGCAGTTGTTAATATTCCAGATCCTGTTTCAGTTTAACAGACAAATGTTTTCAGACTTCTTGTGAGACGTGTTTGCATCGTAGAGACGTGTCCTCTGTGTCTCTTCCTCCGTCTGTCTGTGACCTAACACTCGTTTTCCCCCTCAGCTTTCTTTCCATCTCTGTTTTGATAAATCCAGAAACAAAAGTCGAGCACAAACGACTGGAAGCTGCCAGTGTTTCTTCTTTCTCCACTAAAATAAGTCCAAGGTAGGACTGCCTGCAGAGATAGCACACCGACCACCTGTGGCCCAAAACTCCTGCATCGACTGATGTGCTTTTATTTTGATCAGTTTTGTTGTGAAAGGGGAAAAAAAGGAAACTGAATATTGTACAGAGAAGTTATGTGCATGCTTTGGGGGCACGAGTAATTCTAAAGTTGATGACCTCAAATGTACGGTGACTTTCTAAGAGTAAAGTATAAAATAAATTTATTCAGCCGGACATTTTTGTTGTTTCGTTTATTTTCAAATCAAGAGCCAACGAGAAATCTTCCTTTTTAAAAAAAAATTAGTTAGATGTGGTTTTTTATTCTCTTTTTATATTTCAGTTATTTGGTTAAAAGCAGAGCTGAAGCTTTAGAAGCAGCTTCTGTCTCCGTCAGACTCAAAGTAAAAAAAAGGTGGATCGTCTTTTCCTTGAACTCATTAACCAGCGGCTGTTCCCCTCATTACCTCCCACCTGCACTGGTGCATGTGCAGTATAGTGTGTGTGTGTGTGTGTGTGTGTGTGTTTGTTGAGTGCACAGTAGTATTTACGCTACATCCCCCCCGCCCTGACCTGCCGCTGCCATAACCCCGCTGGCCTGCTCCTCCTCTAGCGAAGGTACTTTTGAACTCACCTGCTTCTTTGGGTCTTTATCACAAAGTGTTTTCATGTTTCAGCGTCTGCTTGTGTTTTGGTTCTGCTGTGGTTCCTCTGCCTGCTCATATGTTGTTTTCCTGTTTTCTGGTGTGAATATATTCGGGTCATGGTTTAATTGTTGCCGTGGTGACTGTGTGGACACCTGATGTGTTGTGTGAATTTATTCATGTAACATTTGAATTTCATTAGACGAATAAGTTACCATGAATATAAAAAGACCATGTTGATTTGACTGGTGGCTTCCAGAGGCCTCAGCACATCATCATGTTGATCACTGACAGTGAAACCACGATGGAATAATCTGGATTAAAACTACAAGTCTTCATTCCAATCCAATTAAGGAAACAAGTCAAATTATACTTGATTAATTTTGCATACAAAGTTCAAATGGAGGCTCCCAGTCATATCGGTCACGGTCTTTTTATTTGCACCATAAAGTGATGACTCTTGTTTATAGTGGTTAAATATGCATGTTGTTGTATTAAGAACAAAGTGTGTGAACATTGTGTTGGACGTCACTTGTCTCCTGGTGTTTGAGACGCGTGTTGACCCCTGAGGACGTTTTCTTCCTTTCAGCTCAGGGCCTGATTACGCCCGGTTTTGAAAACCAAAAACCATCGTAAGTGACTGAGCCTCTTCGTCCGGGTCTGAAAACGACCTCTTCATCATTCAGTGTTTCTTCATCATCTTCATCATCTTCATTGTCTGGTCGGCTTCTGCTGTCACTGAACAGATTCTGGGTTATTTCACTGTTTGTTCTGCATGTGACGCTCCCTGTTTCCTCCTGTTTGCTCGGCTCCTCCCACTTTTTATTTACTTCACTTCTCCACATGTTGCTGAGAAACCACAGCTTCCTCCTCTGCATGACTTTCATTCTGTTTTATGGAATAAAAACTTATCTTAAAGTGTGTTTGACTTTATTTCTCGTTTCCTCTCCCCAGAGACAATCCACCGATCGAGCCGGTCGTGGAGGCCCCGGCCAGACCGCCGCTTTCTGACGAAGAGGATGAAGAAGAGGATGAGGATCAGCTGGATGAAGCTCACTACGACTCCCTGGAGAAGACCTTGACTATCGCAGAGGAGATCTGAAAGCTCCGAATCCATCACATCATCACTTAGTGGGACTAAATCATGAGAATCACGAGAAGCACAACAATCACCATATACAGTAATCTGTGTATTTGCTGAGAGATCATGTAAAAAACAACTAAAACTGATTTAAACCAGATCTTCTAGAGTTGAATAACATTGACAAAACAATATGAAGTTGATCGTTTAGTTGTTTCTGTAAAGTTCACATAGTGATGATCAGTGGAGTCAAATGAGGATAAAAGTGTCTCACTTAGATTCTCGGATCCTTTTCAAAGCCTTGAATCTGGAACTGACCTCACAGGGTCTGTAGCTGAAGACCTGAAGACGTCTCTGTGCTTTTAGAACTCAGCTCTCGTCCCCGGCTGTAGCGTCGGTAAGATCCACGTCTCATGAGGTTTTCACCTTAAGCCTCACATGTTATTACTGAGGAGCTCAAACGTCTGATGCAAGAAAACAGAAGAGTCAGAACTCAGGTGGATGGTGGAGGTGAGATGTTTCAGGAGGAAGATGAGTCAGAATCAGTAAATTTGTTGATGGCATCAAAACTGATAAGCACAATATTACATAGAACAGTATCTTCTCTTAATTGTATACTTAAACTCAATATTATACTCTGACATGTTAGATATAAGACGCACTGAAGGTGTTTGTACTTTCAATTATATCATAATGTTCTTGTTCTCAGATTTCATTGATTATTGTTGATCGATATTGTTTTTAGACAAATGCTTTGTTAAATCTGGTGAAATCTGAGAAACGTGATCTCATTTAATCTTTTATCATGTTTCAAATTACTGTGGTGGCAGAAAAACTGACTTACACCAATATAAGTGAAAATTAGACTGAACTGATATTTATCTTTCAGAAAAATTAAATGACTGTTCTACGCAGGCAGTTTTAAAACTTAATTTTCCTTGTTCTGTGATTTGTTTTCTTTCTAAAACCCCAGACAATGTTTGGAATGTACAGACCTTGTGTCAGTGGATTTAATTATCTTCTATGTATTTTTGAGCTGGGATGACTATTAAAATGATTTGAGTATTTAAAATGAAGATGAAGAACGTCCCAGATTGTCAAACACGCTTCTGCAGAAAAACAGAAATATCACAGAATCTGCATCGAACACTAAATGTTGTCAGAGGTTCAACAGACATTAACATTTAACATTTAAGTTCAGAGTGTTTCCTCCTCTTCTCAAAACCCGATGTCTGTTCACACTGATCAAACCTATGTGTGTGTAACTCTGAAAGAAGACTAACACAACACAAGCTGAATCGTCTTTGTGTCGTGATACTAAACAAAGTGTTTTACAATTTAATTCTGAGAATAAAGGATCAAGTATTTACCCACAGTGTGCTGTGTTGTGTTTAAATAGATCACACTACACAATATGTGTCTTTATGAGGTTTCACTCATGTGATCATAGGGTCACAAATTCTTTCAGAGACTTTGGAAATTGGACTGGATCTTAGATTTCAGTCCGTGTCAACTTGTGTTGTGCCTGAAGATGACCAGGGAGCGAGTTCAGTGTCTTTTCATCAAGATTCATGAATTATTCTCTGAGAAATCAACGAGAAGGTTGAAAAATCTCCTTCCAACCTGTAGTTTTTTTCTTAATCCTACTAAATAACAGACAGAAGATAAAACCCTAATGAAGAAAATGTAAGATGTGTAAAACAGACTTTATTTATATTTGATAGAAGGTACAGAAGGTAATGATGTGTCCAGGTCAGTGTGGGGACACATTACTGACGGTGATCCAAACCAAAACTTCTCCTGCACGATTATTTTTGAAAGACCAGCTGGATCTTCCTCGTCTGTCACCACCACACAAACTGGTCTCGCCCCTGAACCACAACACAGCTTCTCTTTGGCAAAAATAAACAGACATTATTTTATACTCTCCCTCCATCACAGGTACAGCACATCAATACTCTCCAAAGTATTTGTGGAAATACAAAAATATTACAGATAGTCTAGCTGGTTCTATGCGGCTAACGTACAGAATATTAAAGAGGCAAACAAACACGGTCGGTCACAGGGCGTTCACACAGAAAGCATGACGTGACCTCCGTCCTCCAATCAGCTGATCAGACACATTGAACATTGATCCGTCACATGAAAACAGCTTTTTTAATATTTCATCCTGTGACTCTTTGTTTCAGAGTGGCGCTCGCACTTGTCCTTTTTAAAATTAAATAAACCAAATAATTATTATTTAGAGGAAACGGTTTACCATCAGGCGACATACAGCAGCTGTGTCAGTAACAGTGAAGTCGGGTGTTTCAATTCAGAACAGATACAAAGGTGGAAATGGGCTGAAGCTGTCGAATATCAGAATTTAAGGTTCTGATTTAAATATGAAAGATTCTGTTTGTTCAGACTAACACAGAGAAAAATAGCTTTGTTTGAATACTGTTGGGCAGGTTTGAGTTTTGATATCATGGCTTTTTGAGCTGAGTGAGATTATGAATCATACATTTGTCATCGATCCCTTTTATTCCTCTGGTTGCACCAGTGTTTGTGGATATTGCTGCAAATCGCTGCTTTTCTGACCAGGTTGGATTTACAGGATCTTTGCATCAATGTGATGAAGTTTCTTTGTTTGGTCTCGTATTATACTGGATTAACAAAGACAGATATTTATATATTTAATAATTTAATAATATCAACACGCAATCATCTATGTCTCCTCACACTATTGGCCTGGCTTGTTATTAGTTGCAGTCCGGATAGTGAAGATCTTTCTTTGGAGCTGCGACATGAGAAAGGATTTCAGTGACCATGTGTCTTTGTCTCAATTCCAAATGCAAAAAATACTTGTAATGTTTCCTAGCTACTTGAAACCATGCATTGCTATATTTGAAAACTATTCCCTTCACTTCTTGTTACTATGGCGACATTGTGCCTGATTTAAAACCGTTTGGTTGTGAAGGTGCTGCTGAGAGAGACTGAGCCACATAATCATGTACAACAGCACTGCAGTGATTTCTATTATAAAAAATAAGAAGAGAAGATATCGGGTTGTCCACGTTCGCTCGTCTGTTTCCACAAAATAACATTCGAACAGGAGCCGTTCAGATTCCTGCGTGTGACCTTCGACTGCATGAATCCAAATATTAACATTATATTACTTGTGATACCTCAGAGATTCTCGTTCATGTTCATTAAGACAAGTGAAGCAGTTTCTGATAAAAGTCAGTGGAGCTGTACAGTCGCGTTCAAAATGCTGATCCTTCGTCAAAAAGCCCCAAACTCTGTGACAGATGAACACGTCTCCTCCAGGGGGCGCTAGGCTCTCAGCATTACTCCCTATTACAAATTAAGAAGTGAACCAAGTGGTGAACGTGATTTATTTCCAAACGCCTTCCAATTGTCTTTTAATCAGAAAAAAATCAACAAACAAATGTCCCCTGCTTTAAAAGATTCTTTACATCCAGTATATATTAATATTCTGTAAAAATGTTATATATTAATGATATCTTTAAGTGTAGGTCAGTCCTGCACTGTGGTAAGACTTTTCCAAAGTGTCCACAGGGTGAGAGGCACTGTCTCGTTTCTGAAACCTGATGAGATAATTCAGAAGTCATGCTAGAAGCCAAACTGGCGTCAAAGAGAGGCGGTAAAAATCCACAGCTCGTTAGTCTCTGTCTCCGTCCTCGCTGCTTCCTGCAAAACACACAACAGATGCATGAGGACAAGGGATTCTTACACAAATCTGATTTCCAATCTCAGTTTGCTCTAATTCTTAGGCAAAATGTTGAAGCCAGAAATGGCTCTGTTGAAGTGGCCGGTTTCCCAGATTGGAATTAGTCTCATACACGATTAAAGTATTTTATTAAAACCAAACACACCAAAACATGTTTAAACAAGATTAAGAATAGATTTAGATGAGAGGCTCTTAATTACTAAAGGCTTAAAATCGGAGAGGTTTAGATTCATGTTTGAAAGCTGAACACTTGTGTTCTCACATGCCCAGAGAAATAAACATTCTGTAATTTCAAAAATAAAGTCATAATATTATGAGAACAAGTCGTAGAATTCCAAGAAAAAAAGTTGAAAAACCAATGTGAAACACTGAGAGTAAAGTTGTGAGTCCCTGAGAAGCAGTGGCTTTCAGCCGGAGTCTCACCTCCTGCTGAGTCCATGTCCGAGTCCGTGATGTGAGTGATGGAGAAGCGGGACACGCTGGAGGGGGAGACGGTGAAGCGGGAGAACTGAACGGCCGGTTTGGCGTCCGGGGCTGTGGGGACGGAGCGGGGGGGCGGAGAGTCGGAGGCTCCTGAGGACGTAGGGAGGGGCAGGAGGGGGAAGTCGTCCTCCCACTCGTAGCCTGCACCTGAGGAGACAGGAAGGGTCATCACCTCTTTATTCACATCCACAGTATCTCATAAAACCTCCGTCGTTGTACTCACTCTCTTCTGAGATGTTCCCGTCAGAGGAGTCGTCGGAGGCGGGGACTCTCTCTTTGGATTTGCTGAGTGACCTTTGACCCTCGGCTCCCACAGGGAAGCTCTGCTCACTCAGCTCTTTAGTCGGACTTTCCTGGAGACAGTGAAGAAGAAAACTGTGAAGCTCGTGTTATATAAACTCAACATCACATCTGTGGATGCAGGAATTCTTTTTCACTAATCTGAACTTGTAACGTGGACTTGAGGAGTTTTATCTCAACACACCACCCAGTGAGAAACAAGAGCTGGAGTTGAACCAGCGTGTGGGCGAGTTCGATCTGCTCAAGGGCAAACAGTGAGAAGAAAGAAGAAGATACGATCACACTACAAACTGTTTCTATGCAAACGGAGAAGAAGCAGAAACATCCAGTGATCAGCAGAGTTTGCAAAGAGCGACGGGTCTGAACCGAGTCTGAAGGACACTTCTATCACAGGCCTTTGTTACGAGGCTGGTTTCAAGTTCTCTTTGATTCTTTTCACCAAGAGTGATTCATTTTCATTCACTTTCATTTTGTAGAAACTTGATTAAATACGACTCTCTCTCTTCGCTACTCACTTGATCGAACAGGTAGACGGTGACATCGTCAAAAAAGGAGACGGTCTTCTTGGTGCGCTCCAGCGCCTCCTGCAGGTTCTCCTCTGGGAGCAGCGTTGGCATCTTGAGGAGGCTGCGCAGCTTGTGGGCTTGGCTGTCGTCGCTCAGCACGACGGGCACCGGGTGGATCTCCTCCTCGCTCTCCTCCTCGCAGCTCTGCTCCCGCATGCTGTAGGATCGCAGCTCCTCATCGGACTCGTCGCTGTCGTCGGTGTCTCCGCCCTCCTCGTCCGCCTCCCCCCCGTCGGCTGGAGGGAGCGGAGGTGGAGGGGTGGACGGAGGTGGAGGAGAGGAGGTGGAGAACCGCCGGGTGTTTGCCGTGAGCTGCAGGGTTTCACCGGGTGTCCTGGTCTGAATGGTCTGGATCCCTGGCTCTTCTGTTGGTTCTGAGTCGTCCTCCTCACTTTCTCCTTCACACTCTACGTTGTGTGAACTCTCTCCATTCAGGAACCCCAGGGCCTCTTCCATGGCCCCCACCACCTCCGCTGCCCAGTCCCCGAGAGACGAGTTCTCCTCCTGGGACGGCCATTCATCCAGTCCTCCCTCTACAGACACACTGGGCTCCAGAGGAAGTCCCCACTCCTCATCTCCACAATCCTCTCTCAGGTGTTCCTCCATCTCTGGTGGACAAGAGCCTTCGGTTCCTTCTGTTGATATGAGCTTCACTTCAACTTTAATGTCTTTGTTTGCTGCAGCGTCTTCAAGTTCTTCCTCATCCTCACTCTTCCTTTTCTCTCCCTTCTTCTCTTCTATTCTTTGTTCATCTCTTCCTGTCGATGATGATGATTCTTCTCCTTCATCCCTGGACTGCCTCTCACTCTCATAGTCTGAGAAGTACGCTGAGTCTCTGTACGGGGTTTCATCGCTTAGTGGTGAGAAGATGTGGTCGCCCGTGTGAGAAGCTCCTGAGGCCTCATCTTCACCCAGTGATGGTTCTACCTCCTTGGCCTCCTCCAGCTCCTCGTCCTCCTCCAGGCTTGTATCGAGGGTCGGCTTGGCCAGAGGTTGTTCTCGGGGTTCATGAGGCTCTTTGGGGACAAACTCTGGGCTCTCGTTGTTTTCTGTGTCGTAGCCACTGTCCATAGCTTTAGGGGAGCTGGACGGGTGGGAGGAGCCGGGGCTGAAGCCTTCACAGGACCCCGCTGCAGATGGTAGGTCCATGGAATCCATGGAATCAGGAGTTCCTACCTGCTTCTGCAGAGACTTGAAGGCAGGAGAAGCGTTCAGCTCACTGGACTCGTCAGCGAAGATGCCTGAGGTGACGTCGGTGATATCCTCTGTGATGTCCTCCTCCTCCTCCTCGTCATCATCGCTGCAATCCAGGATGTCAGCGAGACAAGCGCTGGAGCTGCCTTGGTCCACACCGCTGTCTCCAGTGGGACTCGAGTCGGACTCCGGATCTGTGAGGACCACCATCACGTGCATGTTGTCGGCAGGAGGCGGAGGAATCGTCATTGTCAGCGTCACCTCTTCTATTTTAGGTTCTGTGGGTTTTTGCATGATTAGGTTTTCCTTGATGACATCCTCTCTCTTCTCTTTGAGTGGGGAGCCATTAGCGGTCAGGTCAATGTACTGCTCTCCACGCTCCTCAGTCTTTATCATGGTGGGTTTGGCCACGATGGGACCCCCTGGAGCCGGGGAGAGATTGATCATCTCCTCGTTGCATGGGGGGTCAACGATCTTATCTCGGACGTAGCTGCTGTGACTGTAGCTGTTGTTTCTGACGAGCAAACCTGTGAGTGGGTCGACAAAGTGTGAGTGGCAGCACTCTCCAGCCGCCGGCCCCTGGGCGTCGCCCTCGTGGCACAGGTAGATGTAGGTGTTGCAGTTGTCTGAAGGCACCATCGCGTGGTGTTTGCTCAGACTGAGGCAGGCACTGTTGTCTTTGGCCTGTTGCGGCTCCAGGTAGTCGATAGGTTTGGGGAGAGAGTGGAAGGCCAGGCTGCTCTCCTCTGGCCAGGAGTCCTCAATGTCTGTACTTGGCATGGTGTAGTGGAAATCCACATAAGCGTCCTGTCTACAGCTCGCCCGTCTGTGGTGACCCGCGCTGCTGTGGCGGTGTTTCGAAGGCCAGGTGTTGCAGGTGTGTCTCTCAACAAATATATCCTCCTCCTCTTCTTCTTCTGAATCGCTGTCTCTGTGCCCGATGAAGAGCGCCCCCTCTGTCTCCATGTCGATACTGACCGAGTGGCTGCTGTGCCTCGTGTGGCTGGGCATAGTCTTCCTGAGCGAGCCCATCATGTCGTAGTAACCCCCGGTCACGTTCTTTCCGATGATGGAGGTCTGACTTGTGTCCAGGTATGGATCTCTGTAGGCCTGTTGAGGTGGACTGGTCACAGGGCGGGTGACACCCAGCGGGTTCTCCAACTCGCCCAGGGCCTGACGCAAGCTCCTCGACCCCCAGCTTTCCTGATGGTGCTCACTGGAGTGGTCACTTCCAATCAGATAGTGGCCGATTCCCAAAGGTGGCGAGTGCTCATAGTAGTAACCTCCATCTCTGTCTTTATAGGACACATAGTGACTGGACTCCCAGGGTCGTAGGGGGCTGTCCTGCGACACTCGTCCTAAGAGCGGCTCCATCGTCAGGGAGATGGCCGGACTCGAGTCGTTGGAGTCAAACACATCTGACTTATCGATGTCTGCTGCCCAATAGGGAGCCATGCCCATGTTCTGTGCTTGTGATGGACAGGCCATGCACTCGCCTGAGTCTGCGCTCCCAGTAAGGAAGCTCCCACTGCTGCCCTGGTACTCTGGGCTGTAGGAGCACATGGTATAGTCCAGATCGATGTTACAGTCCACCGGCTCTTCAATGCGGATGTAGTATTCATTGCTTACTGAGGGGCTGTGGGCACTGAGGACGGGGAGAACACCCGGAGCGTGGAGATGTTTCGATTGGTAGTAAGGAGAAACTGCGTGGCTGAGGCTCTCCATAGGGCAGCCTCCAACGATGCCCCCTGGTGGATAAAATGCTTCCTGGCAATGATGGTTGACCTGACCCAGGGCACTGGAGGAGTCCTGGGCTCTATAGGACTGGTCGGCCCTGGCCTGCTCCCACTTGTACTCAAAGTTCAGGCCATGGCTGGTTTCTGTGACTGTTAGGATGTCGTCCCCAGACTCGGAGTGGTAGCCGTCGCCTGCTGAAAACTGCTGGAGGAGAGGGAAGGAGGAGGTGGTGGACGAAGGGTGGTCCTGTGACATTGCAGAGGCACCGTGGTGGCTGTTGAATCCAATGTTGGGACACAGCGAGTTCCAGCGCCTGTCGAAGTCCTCCTCCGCCTCGCTGGCCCCCTTGGCACACAGGTAGCTGAGCAGCAGGTGGACTTCCTCTGCATTGGGTCTCTGATCCGGCTGGAGCCAGCAGAACTGCATCACTTCAAACCTGAGGGTCACGGAAATATGACAACATGTGAGGATATAGATCACACTTGAAATGCAGTGTATTCCAGCTAAATAACAAAAACCTTAAAACTCAATTAATTTGTTGGCTAAATTGTAATAACTTGTGTGAAAAGAGGAGACAATCGTTTCCCAGCTGAGGGAAACACAAGCAGCAGGATTAGCATATTAATTAGAATCTGCTGAAGAAATGAGAACCCATTGAAGCTGGAAGGGATTTTAATTGTGTTGTTTGTTCTTCTCCGGAGGGGCCGTTGAATTTAAGAGAATAATTATATTATTTATTGCGCTGTCATGTTTGAAGAGGAGAACATCAATCTGTTGTTGGTGCTGCAGCTTCACTTCCTTTGACACTCAACACTCTGTTTCCTCTGAAAAAACAAGCTAGTGAGTCAGAGTTTAGCTTCGTGGGACAATTCACGAAACACCTGGTCCTTAAAGATGTAGATATTTCAAACTATTCAGTCCAAGGTTTTCTCTATAAAACTGTAAAGTCTTGACCTTACTTTGTAAAGTACTTGGAGATAATGTAAAGTATTTCAGAAGGAGCACCTCTGATTATGTTGCACTGCTTTCTCTGTATAATCAAATCAAGGCTCTCTATTCAGTATAGGTAAAGTTTGTTATAATAATGATATTAAATACAGATGTGCTTGTGTGTGTGCGTCTCACCAGCGCTCAGCCAGCGGCACCTGGAGCAGCGGTTTGGGAAGTCGCAGCTGCTGCTCCCTCACAGCGTAGGTGAGCACCTGTCTGTCGGAGTAGTGTCTGTACGGCTGGTTCCCCAACTCCAGCAGCTCCCAGATGGTCACACCCAGAGACCTGAGCCACAGGAGAACACGAGGGGGTCAAACACCAAGTATCATCCCTTCACATCTGTTCACATACCTTTAAATATACCTTTAAACTATTCTGCATGCAACTGCTGCTGTGGGACAACTGATCCAATGTGTGTGTGTGTGTGTGTGTGTGTGTGTGTGTGTGTGTGTTACCAGATGTTGCTCTGCTGGGTGTTGTCTGCCACCAGCAGGTTTCCATGCACCTCGTCCACGAGCTCTGGAGCGATCCAGCGCAGCGGCAGGAACATCTGATCTGACGTCAGGTAGTAATCATCCTGAGAGGAGACGAAATATCAACAGCTTTAAATCTTCAGTGTTTCAAACAAGAAACTCTCAGGGTCACTTTCCCAAATGTTCAGATTCATCCCAAAACTCTGAATAAACCTAATAAAACAGTTTCTCTTTCGCTGATATTGTCGTCTGCATGTTTCTCTGATGAACGGACCTTGTACTTGTTGTGGGACAGGCCGTAGTCTCCGATCTTCACTGAGACATCAGCGGTTAACAAGCAGTTCCTCAGCGCCAGGTCACTGGAGACAGAGGGTTGATGGGAACAGGAGGAGAAGGAGGAGGAGTTAAACAACCTCTCATCATTAATAACACACGGGCTTAACAAGATACCGGAGGAGGCTCGTATGTCATGAGGCAGAAACATATTTAAAAGACCCGAGTGCAGACTGTGAGCAAACAGAAAGAGCTCAGGTGGGGTGAGGGGTTCTGGAGACGAGGGGTCACCGCCTGCAACAAAATCACTGATGCTGGAGTCTGTCAGAGCACTCAGGCAGCACCAGGATATTGTTTCAGGAAGCAACCGACAAGCAAAGGGCAGATTTGACCGAACACAGCTTGATTCCAGGTTATAAATTCCAAAATGTGTGATATCTAAAAGCAAAAACGTGTCCATACCTGTGAGCGAAGTTGTGTTTGTGCAGATGCAGGAGTCCTGAGGCGATGTCACAGGCCATCCGCTGCAGAATCAAGGGCTCCGGGGTCATGGCCTCTGCAGCCCTGCAGCTGCGGAGGTAACTCTTCACATCCCCCTGGAGGAGGCAGAAAACATCTGTATGTTACAACCTCTGACCACTGGACGGCAGTGTTGTCATTGTGGTTAATGGGAGTCGGGTTGTGTAACATCTTGGTGTTAGAACCTGTGGAAAGTCAACAACACACTTGGTTTTCTAGGTTACTGATTCTTTTTTGATTTTCTGGGATGAATTACCTTCACGTCAGTTGCCTGCAGCTTTAGGGTCTTTATAATTTACACTGTCTACAGTTATCACACTAAATAACAAGGTTGAGTGCTGCCTGACAACAGCGAATACAAAATCTGAAATTAAATTTCAACCATAAACAATATATGTCATCAGCAAACACTCAATCCAAAGCTCTGACTGAGATAAACAGTTCTTAAAAAAACTCCCACATTACCACAAACGTGTTAAAATTTACTGAACAAATTAATCATGTGTAGCTGATGTTGTTCTGCTGCAGTTTGAGTCACTTTACAGTAAAATGGCTTTGGCCTCAGATGACAAAAATTTACAGAAGCTGCCAAGAATGTTTATCACTAGAAGTAATTCATTCAAAAATCCCATAAACTACATTTAGAACGTAGATATGAAGCAGAATTTCAGTTCAAAGCAAAGACAGGTTCTTTTATTAACTACATGTTTAATATTTTAGTTTTTGAATGAACAGATTTCCAAAACGGGAAACACAACACACAGCTGGTGTCACAGCTTGTCTTAGATGAACCCATTAAAAGTGCTAGAGCTGATTTCTGTGTATTTACCTCAGAGGTTCAATATGAATTCATATTGTTTTTGAACACATGCACTCACCAGTGGACAGAACTCCATCACCAGCAGGTAGGGCGTGACCTCGGTGCACTGGGCCAGACACTGCAGCAGAGCAGGATGCTGCAGGACGCTGCAGAGCAGAGGACCAGTTCACACACACTGGTTCTGGGACCAGTTCACACACACTGGTTCTGGGACCAGTTCACACACACTGGTTCTGGGACCAGTTCACACACACTGGTTCTGGGACCAGTTCACACACACACTGGTTCTGGAACCAGTTCACACACACTGGTTCTGGGACCAGTTCACACACACTGGTTCTGGGACCACACAAACAGGACTGCACACAAACAAGCTGTGGGATCTGAATATTTTATAAATCAGCTCATAATCATTGACTGGAAAGAACAATGAGGGATTGTGACTATATTAAAAGTTATAATTATAATTCACAATGAAAGTTTTACTATAAAAGTACTTAACAAGAGCCAATAAGAGAAAGCACTTTCTTATGTGTCATGAAAATGAAAATCTCTAAACTGGAGATAAGAACAATTCAAACTCTTCGTCATTTAAAGACACATTTGGATCTGAAGTAAAGTAGTTTTTTCATTATTCCTGAGGAGCTGATACTTTTTTTTATCACACGTTTATCTGCTGCATTGAAAATAAAATCAGGTGAGCATGTACCGAAAAGGCTGCGCCTCCTCCAGGAAGTGCATCTGCTCCTGCACACTGGCACTGGACTTGAGTTCCTTCACGACCACCTCAGTGCTGCTCAGGCCTGAGTTCACCTCCCCCAGCAGAACCTGGAGCCGCCCAGACGCAGACAGACACGCACAGAGAAGACGCACAGATGGACATTTACACACAAGACAACCGATGAAGAGAGGAGGGGGGGGGGACACAAAGAAAGAGGAGAAGCAGCCATGCAGGAGTTCAAGGAGAGAGAGAGAGAGAAATGAAGACAAAGAGACACAGAGGGACGTACCGAGGAGGGAGAGGACGGAAAGTCATGAACGCAAAGAATGAAAAGGAGGAGAAACAGAGGAAGAGACAGAGAAGAAGAGGCAGAGAATAAGACAGAGAGAATAAGAGAGAGAGAGAGAAGAAGAAGAGAGAGTGAGAACAACATGTTATCTGGTTGTAAGAACAGGACACGTCATGGTTTCACCTGCAGGGGGCGACTACTCTGAAACATCACAGCGTGAAAATGTACTGACATCAGAGAGGTGGAGATCCACACACACACACACACACACACACACACACACACACACACACACACACACACACACACACACACACTCCAATACTCCAGGTCACACAGCTGAGACTCACCTTCCCAAACCAGCCATCCCCGATCTCGTTCAGGTAGAGGAGACTGTGGCGGCTCAGGTCTGTGGACTTCAGGAGATGGACTGATGAAAAGAGAAGAAGAAGAAGAGGAGGAAGAGGAGGAAGAGGAGGAAGAGGAGGAAGAGGAGGAAGAGGAGGAAGAGGAGGAAGAGGAGGAATGGGAAGAAGAGGAGGAAGAGGAGGGAGAGGAGGTGTTAGTGATAAACATCCACCAGCAGCCTGTGGTTACTTGTCTTCAACCCAAATAACATTATGTCACATATGAAGACATGTTTGTCTCACCATGACTTTGCATTAAATTCAATATCACACATTTAACAAATTTAGTTTGAGACTAAAAACATATTTGTGTCATTTGATTTGATCTCACTGGACAACAAACACTGACTTCTGATCAAACTTTAAATTAGACTTTAAACTTTAACATGACAAAGTAAGATGGATTATTAAGATGGATTATGTCTGTTATTTTTTGTGAAATATGAATGTGTCACTGAACGTGAAACGTCACACTACACATGTGTAATATAAAATGTAAAATACAGTAAAATGGTTGAATTTATGACATGATGTTACGTAAATAAGAAAACAAAGTATAGTTTCTAAATGTTGAGTCTTAAAGATGATAAAACATAGATGTCACTCAGTTACACGGAAGAGAATCATGAACCTTGTAAATAAAGATAATTGTCTTGAAAGGTCTTGAGCTCCGTCCACGCAGCAGCAGGTGATCACGTGTCCTCGGTGGAATCCGTCCTGCGTCCTGAACATGAAACCTCCTGAGGACGTGGTTCCTCCTCCTCCAGCTGAGGAGACACACTCCAGTCTCCGGTCTCATTCTGTCCTGAAGCTCGTCCGGCAGCGATGTGTCCGGCTGTCCTCTGTCCTCTGTCTCCCTGGAGCATCTCTGACAGCATCTCCCCTCCTGCTGCATCCATTCTGTCTTTCTTTCTTTCTTTCTTTCTTTCTTTCTTTCTTTCTTTCTTTCTGTATCTCCCACGGTGACGCTCAGATTGTGGGTGCCGAGGCAGACAGACACATCTTTGTCTCTCGTCCCTGTGCTGAGGACATACTGGACGCCCCCCCCCCCCCCCCGTCTCCTTCCCCCAGACTGGTCATTCCTTTCACCCACTCACGCTCTCTCCGTCCCAAAGCAGAATACCCCCCATTGTCCGGCTGCTTGGGGCAGCATGGCACCAGTTAGGACCAGTTCGTGCTCCCACACTGGGGCTATTATCCACCAGCGTCTTGACGGAAGAATGAACTGGGAGTTGTTGAACACAGCGACATACCTTCACCACCACGTTGACCTCAGATACTCACAGATTGTACAGTGAATATCTGACCTTTGACCCTTTGAGGGGAAGAGGAGGAGAATCAGACATTTGATTGTCTCATATCTTTGTCTTTGCAAAACATCTACAAATATTTCTATCAAATTTCCTGGGATCATTATTTAAGATATTTCAGGAAAATGTTGACTCTGCTTTCTAATTCTTATTTCCCTTGTGTGTATTTTCCTTCAGATCCACTGAGACGAGCTGCGAATCCCTCGACTTGGCTGCTAAGTTCTCAGACGTCTTTACAGCCAATCCACTCACTCGATTTCCACTTGCCACGGCCGTCTGCTCTTTTCTCGGCATCTCTCTGAAGAAGAAACGCTGCTGGAGCTTCATCTCCACCGTCGCCAGGAAGTCTTTAGCGAGATGAACAGCAGCTAAATCACTCAGAGACAAATGGAATTCCCATTATCCTCTCCCACTGCGGTGCATCCTGCTGCTCTCTCTCTGCTGAGGAGCTGCGGCCTCGGCCTCGGACCAGCATTTCACTTTCTGACATCTGCCCATTGTTGTTGTGTAACACACTTAGAGGGGGAGGGGGGGGGGGGGGGGGCTGCAGGTGATTGTTGTTATTGTGCAGATTTAAAAGTGTTTGTTACGACGAAGCACGTGAAACTTGTTTCTGCTCTAAGTGGAATGAAAGTGGAACTGGACTTGTTTCTGTTGCGCCGTGTTTTCACCAGTGTTCCCATGTCTCCTGTGGGGGGGGGGGGCGCGGCCTGCAGACACAGAACAGCTGCATCAGGGTGGATCTTGGGGACTGGGCCCTGGACCGAGTGAAGCACTTACAGTACTGGAGTCTCAGTGGGAACTCCACCTCTCCACACAGTGCTGGGCCGGAGGACAGGAGACGGGAACATTGGAGGAAAGAAACCAGTCGTACTCAGAACTGTTCAGAACTTTCAGGAATCAGCAGAGATTACAAATGCATGAAAAGAAAACTAAAGACCTTTTCATTACTTAATTTTTCTCATCATGATTACTGAATTCCCCTGATTTCAATCCTTTGTTTCTTTACGTTTTAGTGCCTGAGCTACGAAATCCAAATAAAATACAGAAACTGGCACCAAGCAAAGATGGGATCGATCAGTTCAGAGTAAAGAAAGACGGATTCTCAATGAAAAACAAAACCTTATGATGATGTCACAGGGTGAGGCTCCCTGGAGCTGCAGCAATAAGCCCCTGACCTCTTCTCCAACGCTTCTATTATTCACAGATGACAGAGCAGATGTTGCCAGGCCGGTTCAGCCAGATCACAGATAACACTGAGCAGTCCTGCAGATGCTTTCAGTTTTATTAGCTGTGGTTTTATCTGAAGATGTTTAACTATCATTTGGTTTTTCATTGAGCTGGAAGTCACCAGTGAAATTCCATTAACCCTCGTTAACTTTATCTCAAAGCTCCAAGGTTTCTCCAACAAGGAGAAAGCAGCTCTTATCTTTCAGTCCTGGACTATCTGATGAATGCAAGTTGAACCAAATGGATGTAAAGTTCAACGACAAACAAGGTCAGTGTGGGGGTGTGCTGCTGAAGTCGCACCACTCTTCAGTGACAGATTTATCGGGCAGCATCAGTCACACACAAGGAGAAGCATTGTGACCCAGCAGCAGAGGGAGAGACACAAGGCGACCGAGGGAACCAGGGATCTGCTCACTGGGGGTTTGTGCTCTTGCATGCCTGACATACCAACATGCAGCAGTGTAGGCTGGCTGCCTGCACCACATTACGCAACAGGCAGATGTCTGTGGGAGAGAGTGAGAGTTGAAGAGCACAGAGTTCGTTCTGCAGGGACCTGCAGTGAGGGATTGTGGGATAGGTGGAGGCCCAGCTGGCCGAGGCCGGTGTCAGGGCGGTGCTCGCTCCAGGGACCAACTTTGACAAAAGCCAGATTCACGGCCCTCCTCACGGTTACATCACTCTCTTCAAATGCACGTGCATGTGTGTCTCGTGCACTCTCTCACAGCTCGTGCATGGTTTGCATTAGTTTCCAGCAAAGGACTTGAAACACACGTTACAAGAGCACTGGCAAAACCACCAGGATGAAATCATCCTTCGATATTTGATCCTTTCTGAAGGAGGAGAAAACGTGTGAATAGATGTGTTGTGAGAGATTTAGTGAGTGAGAAGATTGATAACAGCCGTGGAACGACCCAGTTAAACCTTCTAACAGCTTTCACTTCTCCTTGTGCCACAGAGTTTTCATGAATGCATCACTGCAAATGTCGTGGTTGTTGAGTTGTTTTCTTCATAATTCCACAAAGAGTTTATTGAACTGTAAATTCTCAAGGTTTTGTTATTAAAGTTTTTATTCAACCTGCTCTGGGCTGCACACAACGTGAGTGTGTTCACCGGAGTCTGACCCGACTCACCTGATCGAGCTGGTTGCTTAGCGACCGGCAGCGACACCTCGGTGAGGGGCAGGATGTAGACGTCGGGGGTGCCCAGGGAGGCCTGCGAGGCCAAGGTGGACATGTCGGCCTGGTACTCCTCCCCGTCCACATTCTTGAACTCCTGGAAAACACAGGCACAAAAAAAAAACAAGCCCAGAGGTCAAAGGTCATGCACAAGAACAGGTTGCTTTGATAAACCGACGTCTCCTTCACCTGTAAGATCGCAGAAGAGAAGAAGATGGAAGGGAACAAAACTCGTATATACCATCATATGTGCATCGAACTCATTTAGAAACAAAAGAAAACGACGCACTCAGAATTAGTGGTGGGGGAAAAAATTGATTCTGTTAAGTATCGCGATATTTTGCGCCCGCGATTAAATCGATACTGTAGCACAAAGTATTGCAATATTTAAAAAAATAAAATAAAATTGTACAATTATATATGTAACAGCCCCTGGCTGGCAAAGCATGAAGAGGAGAGTTTCAGAGTTTAAAAGACACCTAGTGTGTCTGTGTAAAGGATGTTCTCCACTGCAGGAGATACAGTAACGTTCCAGAGGAACTTTAACATCTGAGCATGTTGACCAACTCCTTTTTCTGAACAAAAATGCCAATATTCCCAAATGAATTTAACATTTTGGGTCATGACCTTGCAGCCAACTGGACCAGACTCTAGTAGTACACATTTTTTTATTTTTCTCAATTTGATTGAAGCTCTAAGTTACTCTTATTTATATGATTATTCTCAGGTATATGTATATAATTACAAAGGTCCTGTGTCCTGAATGTTCAAGGACAAAGTTTTTGCACTACCCTTTCTTAGTTTTTGCACTTCAGTTAATGTGTAGAAGACTATGTTGTTCACAGAATTAAATGTGACATTTGAAGTGAGTTGAGCAGTCTTATTTTCCTAATTTTTTGTAATGCCTTTCAATAATATGGGGGACATGAATCGCAATATATCGCAGAATCGAATCGCAATACTTGCAGTATCGCAATATATCGCAGAATCGCAATACTATTGAATCGTCACATTTTTGCCGATTCCCACCCCTACTCAGAATGTGACGAGTTGATTTTGGCTCGACAAGTGAAGCCGAACTGAGATGAAGTGAAACAAGCTGCTCTGGCTCGTCCGGTGTTTCTCTGAGCTGTTTGTCCGACTGTTGGAACATCTCAGTGTAAACAGAGTCCATTATTTACACTGCGATTACAAATATCTAAATCCTCTACTTCACAATTAAGCCTGAAGACTGAAGTGTTGAGATACTTTCTGAAAACAAACCGGACGGATGAGTTTTTCAAATCAGAAAGTGACAAGGCAGAAAAGCAGGTTTAAGTTCCTGTCCTCACACAGCTGCTTTGGAGATAAAGATAACAGGAATAAAGAATTTATAAACAAACCAAATGTAATATGAAACAATATTTATCTATAACAGGATTTAAAACACAAACTAACAACTAAACTCTTTATGCTTCGTGGAAGATTGCAACTATTTTTATGAAAAGGACAGTTTCATCACTCTTTAAAAGCTGAAATTGTTAAAAGTTTGTTTTAGGCAACTTTAGTTAAACTCGATTTGTTTAAGAGGAACGTTTGTCGCATGTGTTTTTAAATCACTTCAATCAAAGTCACAGATTCTTGTTTTCTCTGTGTTCGTGTGTTTCACTGAGGCCTGAGCTGGAGAATCAGTGAGGAGCCGTGAAAGAGTCTGTGTCTGCTGATCTGATCGTAGAGACACATCACAGGAGAAGAGGAGGAAGAGGAGGTGGAGAAGAGAAGAGGAGGAGAAGAGAAGAGAAGAGAAGAGGAGGAGGAGGAGGAGGAGGAGAAGAGAAGAGAAGAGAAGAGGAGGAGGAGGAGGAGGAGGAGGAGGAGGAGGAGGAGGAGGGCGCTGGCTGCATCCTCAGACCGGATGTCAGAATAAAAGTCTCTTAGTTTGGATCTGGAGAGCAGCAGGGTCGCAATGCTGGAAAAATGTGACCCGCTGCAGCCCTCTGCAACACCCACACAAACACACACGCACACACACACACGCACACACACACACACACACACACACACACACACACACACACACACACACACACCTCCATCTCTCACTTCATCCTGTCCCACTAGATTGAACGTTGCACCTCCTCCCACAGCCTCACGTCCAAATCTTCACACGGCCCTGCTCGCCCTCTCTTCAACATGTGGTTTCACTCTTCACATGGACACACACACACACACACACACACACACACACACACACACACACACACACACACACACACACACACACACACACACACACACTCACACACACAGGACAGAACACAGATCCATCACTTGCATCCTGCTGCCGTCAAATCCCCAAAAAAACATTTTACCATCAACTCCCATTTTTCCCGAGCTGAGTAAAACAACATGTTCAGACTTTGCTCATAGAAATATGATTGAATTACTCATTACTACATATTTCATTCATAAGTTTGTAAACTTCCCAAAACTAGCTTTGTAGTTTGAATCTTATCTAATGATATAAAAGAAGCTCAGGTCCTGGTGAAGCTTACCTTCCCCCAGAGTCCATCGTTGAGGATGTTACAGCATCTCAGACTTTCTGCCTTCCTCACACACACAAACACACACACATAGACTCACACACCGACTCACACAGTCACACACACGTTGGGGTGGGGGGTGCAGGGCGGCAGGGGGGGGTGGTGGTGCCAGCGGCTGCAGAGAACGGCCTCATCCCTCTGCAGAGACAGTCTCATTGTCCACGGAGCAGCAGGGAGAAGAGGCTTCTGACCACCGACTCTCCCTCTCTGCCGCGGATGGAGGGATGGAGGGAGAGAAAATGAAAAGGAGGATGGGTGGGTGGGGGGGGGGGGTGGGGGGGGAGTTGAAGGAGGAGCACAGATCTCCCAGTTCACAGGCGATAGAGAACCTGTGGTCGTGTCATGAGGGAGCGGAGAGAAACTGAGCCCCTGTAAAAAATGTGAGGGGGGGTGGGGGGGGTGAGGGTGGTGGTGGGGGGGGGGGGGGTGAGTGGGGTTCACATACCATACATGTGACATCACTCTCTCTCTTCCTCTTTCTCTCTCTCTCTCTCTCTCGCTCTCTCTCTATCTCCCAGAAGCCAAAGAACATCTGCAGGGCAGTCCCCTTCCCCACAAGAACACACATACACACACACACACACACACACACACACACACACACACACACACACACACACACACACACACACACACACACACACACACACACACTACACACACACTACACACACACTTAGTCTTTCACACTGGACCTTGAAGCTCAACCTGACTCGGGTCTAATCCCTTTAATTCAATCTGTGTCTGTACACTCTGGTTTCCTAGGAAACAGATTCATTGGTTTATAAGCAACTTAAAAAGTTCACACTCAACCTCAAGGGGAACGAGTGAGAACAGCACATTGTTCTAAACTCGAGACGAGTGGAACTGGGTTAGTTAGAGAACTGGGGAAGCTGGATTCAGAACCAGAATCAGAATCAGAATCAGAATCAGAATCAGAATCAGAATCAGAATCAGAATCAGAATCAGAATCAGAATCAGAAGGTATTTATTGCCAAGTAGGTTTACACCTACCTGGAATTTGCTCTGGTTATTGGTGCATACAATAAACATAGAAACATTAAAACACAATAAATACACCACACATAAAAACACACAATAATAATAATAAAAAAACAATATGTATTTACTCACTATTCACTTCGTATTTACTCACTTTTTCTAATATTTATACAAGGTAGCATTTATTTAGACATAAACATATCTATATACAAATATATAAAAGATAAAAGATATAAAAAGTGAAGGGAAACTGGTGATTCTTCTTAAAATCACAAAACATTAAAGCCTTGTTTTAAGAAACAAGCTTCTGAACATAAACAGATCTGACAGATAAAGAACTGGTTGACATGACAGAGGATTCCAGCAGGTTCTCTCTCAGTCTGAACCATAGAACCCAGCAGCGAGAACAGGAAGTTCCTCGTCTTTCTGTGACTGTTTGAAACACAGAGTTCTTCTCTGTCGCCCCCCCCCCCCCCCCCCCCTTTAGAAACCCCCCCTTCCTGCTCTGGGAGAGGCTGTGTCTAATTCCAGATGGGGCCCCGAGGCCGGATGCACTGTGGGCTCATGGGTATTCCCTTCCTCACGCCCTCTTTCTCCTCCCCCCTCCCCCCCTGGCCTCTTCCTCGGACACACCCTGACAGGTCCGGTCCGGGTGGTCCGGGTGGTCCGATCTGCCGGGGACTCAAACCAGACCTGGAGCTCATGGTACAGTTCCTATCCAACAGATGCAGTTCACAGCCGGACGCTGCTCGTGTAGAAACCCAGAGGACAGGAAGTTGTGTCATCTCCGTGTTTCATTAGAAACACGGAGATGAAATGAAAATGAAGCATAAAAGCTCAGGTTGTAAAGAGACTGACGAGAAGAGAGAGAGTCATTATTAAATTATTATCTTTGCTCACAAAAGGTTTAATCTTTAAACGTTCCTACGGTTCCTTCTAAAGAGACTTGAGCTCTGTTGTGATTGACATTTTGATTCTGTGGATCTGGATCCAGGTGATTCAACATTGTCATGATTTACAGTAAAGAAAATGTGGAAATCATCACATTTGAGAAGCTCGTGACTGAAATCAGGAACTTTTGGATAGATGGTTATTTTTGCATTCATGATCCCCAGAGGATGAACTGTAATAACCTCAGTGATGCATTCATATGTTTGGGTTGGTCCCATCGTGAAGCCTCACAGAGATCACAGCTTTCCTTCACTCTCTCATCCCAGTCCTCACATCCGTTCAGTGCACAAACACAATCTTGCTTGTTCTCTGCTCTATTCTCTCCATTCAGTGGCGTGACCCACTTCCACATGCTGCTCCGAGAGGAGACCTGCTCCTGCCGGGCTCCAGGGCTCCAGGGCTCCAGGGCTCCAGGGCTCCAGGGCTCCAGGGCTCCAGGGCTCCAGGGCTCCAGGGCTCCAGGGCTCCAGGGCTCCAGGGCTCCAGGGCTCCAGGGCTCCAGGGCTCCAGGGCTCCAGGGCTCCAGGGCTCCAGGGCTCCGACCGCTCCACCAACACCGCCGGCACCACCTTTGTCTGCGACTCTGTTTACTTCCCATCAACAGTTTCTTAATAGAAATGGAGGCAGAGCCATAATGGACGTCTAACGAGAGGAGAGGGTAATGTTCTGTGCTCGGGCCATTTGGAAAAACGCTCACGGGTAAAGAGCGTTAAAGTGTGTGTCTCTGTGCAAGAGTCCATAAAGAGTGTGTGTGTGTGAAGTCCATAAAGAGTGTGTGTGTGTGTGTGAGGCTGCACACGGGCATTTACCTTGAAGCCGGTCTTGCCCTTCTTGCAGCAGAGGCAGGCCAGCATGAGGAAGAGGAAGGTGAAGAGGCCCAAGAAGGAGACGGCCACCACAGCCAGGGACGAGGACCAGGACAGCTCGCTCAGCGGAGCGCCATCTGCAACACACACAGACAGACACACACAGACAGACACACACAGACAGACACACACAGACAGACACACACAGAGATCAGCTGAGGAGCAAGAATCTGGGACAATCCTGGGATCAGATGCACCAACGAGAAAGCAAATAGAGCAACGTGTGCTATAGAATCATTTCTTATGCAACATGCAGTAGCTCATCATCTTTTCTCAGGAGGGTTCATATTTAATGTTACATGTTCATGTTTGATTTAAAAGTCGGCTTCATGATTTAGCTCAAAGTGAAATGATGTGAAATATTAAAGCCCAGAAAACAACACATCGCTCAGAGAGGATCCAACCTCCAACAACAGTTCTCTAATAAAGCAAATGTAGTCAAGTACATACAGATTTTATGATTCTGTTTAAATCAAGATTCATGAATTATTCCTCCACAGAATTTCATGGAAATCAGTTCAGTTCAGATTTTGTGAAATCTGCAAACCAAACAAACAAACAACGACACTACACCTGGAAAGAAAAGATATTTTGCACAATGTTCATATCCTGCAAAACAGGTGATTTGTAAAATAAGAAATTAACGTATTCTGCGAAACAATACATTTGATTGTTTGATTAAAAGAAAGATGTTATGAGAGTTACTCCTCGAGAATGTTTCGGTTGAGTTATCACCGATGTTCCAAGTGCAGCCGCTAAATAATATCTTGTTCCCACTTCTGGGGCATATTTGAGCAGTGGGTGATTTTTTCTTTCTCATTCTGCTCCGATGCTGTGAAATGTAACGGTAACCATGGAGACACACTTGGACGGACAGCATGCGGTAACACACACACGCACAGTGTCGCGCACAGACACACACACACACACACACACAGTGTAATTTCTGCAGCCAGTTAGTGCTGATCCTCTGAAAGCTGCAGTGCACACGGCTCTCAGTGAGCAGCAGCCAAAGTAGGAAGAGCCGAGAATATTCACAAACAACAACAACATGCAGATGGAACAGTTGGAAGCAGGAGTCTGGACTCAGCAGAGTCGTGATCTGAACGTTACAGAATCTTTAATAAAAACCAGAACCACGACAACATGATGCCACGGGCAGCAGAGAGGGAGGAAGAGGTGGAAAAAGACAACTCGCTGAATCGGTCAACAAACCATTGAGTGTTTCTGATGGGCTGGACGAGAGATGCAGATGTAATGACTGTGTGTTGGTGGAGGGGGGGGGGGGGGGGGGGGCTCGGTGGAGGTTTATTTAAAGCTCCTGCTCCGGCAGCAGAGACGGAGCCAGAGGCTGCAGCTCCTCATTAATATTTCAGAAACACGCTACACTCCACACGCAGGCAAACACAAAACACAGCCGTCAACACAACTTCTACGCTTGTACGTTACTGTTGTTATCATCAATCATATGACTGTGACATCAGAGAGTCTACAGTGATAACACCCCCCCCCGATCCAGATCTGTGTTCTTCTGAAACCATGATCACATCCTTGCACCAGGTTCTCCTGTCACATTTACAAAGTCATATCAAACAGAATCATAGCAAAACTATGGAAGCAACAATAATACTTTGATTTTAATAACACAAAGATGGTAATAAATATGAAAGTGAGGATGGGATGGGACAGATTTGTCAGTAAAGGCTCAAGTGTCCCTTCAGAGCTTTTTAAAATCTTATGAAGTAACAAACAAACATGGACATGAGGTAACTACGGTGATTTTCTATATTTATTAATATTCGCAACAGTGATGCTTCCTCACGTGTGCTGTTCATCCTCAGTTTGAATCCAAACACTCATACAGCTGCTTGAGAATCACTAGAAAATGTAAAGTCTGCATCGGAGAAACATTTCTGAAGAGCATATCGGTGCAGACACTTTACGATGTGAAGCGTTCTAACATCGTCTCTTTGCATCCAGCTGAAAGGAGCAGGTACCTTGTTGTTGTGTTTCCTTCACTGTGTGTTTGTGTGAAATCAATATCATTGACCGCTGAGCTCCATGAAGTAAAGAGGCTTCACCCTCTCCTTCGCTGGAATGAGTCCGAATCCAAAGAGACAAACGAGTTCTTAGCAGCTAAGAGGTCGTTGAGCTCATGAAGGACGAGTCCCTGAGAGGGGGGGGGGTCAGAGAAGCACATCCTGATGACTAGATGATGAAAAGGAAGCGAGCATGAGAAGAAGGGAGCAGAAGAAGAAGGGATGAAGAGAGAGCCCCTGGAGAGTCTCTCCTCAGCCTGGTGGAGATGAGGAGGAGGAGGAGGAGGAGGAGGAGGAGGAGGAGGAGGAGGAGGAGGAGGAGGAGGAGGAGGAGGAGGAGGAGGAGGAGGAGGAGGAGGAGGAGGAGGAGGAGGAGGAGGAGGAGGAGGAGGAGGAGGAGGAGCAGAAGGAGGAGGAGGAGGAGGAGGTGGAGGAGGCAGACTCTGACAGGCTCACGTGTTGGTTCTGCACAGAGAGAGACGTCTCCTGGTGTTTGTGCAGCTTGATGATTCATCTGCAGATTCTGAAGCTCCAACTGTTCGTGTGGAGACCAGATCCACATCTGAGCAGATACACGTGATTCGGAGTTAAATGAGAAGCTTGACTCAGACGTCACGTCTCTGAGCTGAAGATGGAGAACGAGACGAGGAGCTCGGCCAAGGCTCCGCTGGTTGCCTGGCAACCTCAAAGTGAGTTTTCACCGGGTCAAGAAAAACCTACTTGACTATCTTTGTCTGAACTATAGACTGCAAATAAAAGTGAAACACATGACAGCTTCCGTAAGGGGCAGCCAAACCTTCTCAATCGCCCCCTGGTGGCAGGCTGCAGCACTAAACACACCTCCTCCATGTTAGCAGATGGGACATGAACCAAACTATGAGGCCTTCTGTCATTTTAGGGTTATGGTTACCATCTTACAGAGCATAATTCATTCAGAAATAACTCTCTTATTTCTTTCTTTTCTACCTTTATTGTTGAACCATCGTCTTGTACAATAAACAATAAAGTCTTTATATTCTACTGAACTACCCTGAGTCTCTATGTCAGAAACTTACAAATTACATCTCAAATGTGAGATTCAAGGGATTAAAGTCATGAAATCGATTTGTTTCATGCAGGTTGCACCTAACTCCCGGTTCCTCTGCCAGTGGAGTAGAGACCCTAACCCTGCAGATGGCTGGGAGGTCAGAGGTCAGGAGGAAACGCTGGAGTCACTGGGAGCTTCTTACAGTGAGACACACACACACACGAGCCAAACGGTGACAAAGACACAGCTTCTCCTCTCACAGCCGACGCTGCAGCTGCATCAGAAATGCTGGCAACGGTGAAATGAATCATCGCTCCCCCTCCGCCGCACTTCTGCTGACTCCACACTTTCATCAGAGAGAGACACACGGGGACTGGATGACAACAGGAGGACGCATCCGTTAAAAATAAAACCACAGAGGCGGAGCAGAAGATGACGGGGGCAGAAAACAGACGGGCACGAACACATGTGAACTGCATGAAGCTGATGATCTGCTCAGGAACAGTCTGGTGTTCAGCTGCTGGAGCACAGAGGAGGAGGTCGTCCTTCTGGTCACTGGAGATAAAGGACGGACGTATCAACACACATGGAGACAACAGCTGTGACTCGTGTGGTCGGTCATCAGCTGCCTGAGCGTAACCACGACCACATCTCAGGGTTTCTGACTCGAGAGCAGGCTGCAAAAACCGTTGGTTTCCATGGTGACTGCTTCATCCACGTCCTGATTCACATCCTCCTCACAGCCGCTGAGCTCTGACACCGGAGAGGAAATCAACCTTTCAACCAACTGTCTTTGAAAAGAAAAGTTCTTACACTCGTGGTTGTTAATGCTGCAAATAGTTCGATCTGTTTTTCTAACTCCTGAAGCTGAACTCACACAGAATCTCCTTCAGCCTGCTCTGAGGAATCTGGATTCATAATGAGGCTGCGGCTGCTGAAGGTGTATTTGGTTTATCTGCAGAAATGATTTGATCACGTCAAGATGCAGCCGAAAAAACTCGAGGTAAAGTTTTCCACATCTTGTGGAATCAACGGCACAAAGAGCAGGAGCGCGTTGGAGAGGAACCACCGCGTCCTATTAGTGTTCCTAATAAAGTGCTGACTCAGTGTTTTCACACACATGAGGCATTTGACATGAAGACACGATTAGATAACAACTCTGGATGTGTCACCGTCAACAAACTTCCCCAGAGACACTTCTCCCTTCAGTGAGTCAAACGTCATCACTTCCTGTGTTGGAACTCGACGCCTTTCATCCCGTCTCTCTTCCTGTCTCTCACGGCGCCGCGCTCAGGAGCAACGTGAGATTCTTATAAAACATCATATTTCACAAAGGGTTGGGAGGATTGTTTATTCATATCTTCCTCCCATCAGCTGCTGTAACCTAGTTACACTGGAAGCTGGAGTTCAGAGGCAGAAAGAGAGAAACTCTTTGTGTTCAACAGCCGGGAACCAATCAGAGAACAGGTCTGCAGATCCCCTGTGTCTCAGTGTCTCCTCCACCTGGGCTCCCTCCTCCCTGGGGGGGGGGGGGGTATATTTACTCAAGTAATGGAATCCAGTCCAGTTTGAGTTTGGATTCGTTACTCGATTATTTAACCTTGAGAGACTCTGGTCGCTGGAGTTTTAAAATGAGATCATTATTTACTCTCCTCCTTCATTCAGTCCCTCCTGCTTTCCTTCCCTCTTTCCTTTTTCTCTTCTTCTTCTTCTTCATTTATATTACTCTCTTTTCCTTCTCTCACGCCTTCTCCTTTCATTTCTACTTTCTGTTTGACATCTTCTTCTCTGTCTTCCTTCCTTCATTTCTTTTGATGCCATCCTTCCCCTTCTCTCCATATTTATTATTTGTTCCTTCTGTATTTCCCTCTCTCTACTGTTTATGTTTATTTTTACCTTCCTTCATTTTTGTTCTTCTAACCTAACATTTAGAAAAACTAAATGAAGCTAAAGATTTCCGCTCCTCTTCCTCCACTAGGGGCATTAACTCCTGAGGCTTCACTCACTGTGTGTCTGTTCATCACCTCAGTTTGAATTCAAATCATTTTTCTAATTTAAAACACATTATTTACACTCATTCATCAGCTGTGACATCCAGTTCAATCTCTGTGTGTGTGTGTGTGTGTGTGTGTGTGTGTGTGTGTGTGTGTGTGTGTGTGTGTGTGTGTGTGTGTGTGTGTGATATCTATTAAAGGTCACAACATAGAGAACTGGTGCTTCTTCATCCCACTGCAACATGAACGTCTCTCCTTTGTTTGTCCTCATTTCGACTTGCTCTTTTCTCTCCATCTTCATATGTCAACAGTGTCCCTGGGATGATTGTATGTGTGTGTGTGTGTGTGTGTGTGTGTGTGTGTGTGTGTGTGTGTGTGTGTGTGTGTGTGTGTGTGTGTGTGTGTGTTTTGTTGCTCTCTGCAGTTTCATTAAGGAGAATATCACGTCACACGCCACAGACTGTTACGCTTTCACTTGTGCTTAATTCTTCCTCCACTCCTCTTTATTCCTCTTCCTCTTCCTCTTCCTCTTCCTCTTCCTCTTCCTCTTCCTCTTCCTCTTCCTCTTCCTCTTCCTCTTCCTCTTCTTCTTCCTCTTCCTCTTCCTCTTCCTCCTTCAGTCTGATGAATGTTGAGAAGTCACTGGAGCAGAAAGATTCGCTCCCTGTCCGACGTCCCCACCGGCCCCGACTGCCCATGCTCAGATCTGACATCACATCACAGATGCCATGCAGGGACTATTATTACATAACACACACACACACACACACACACACACACACACACACACACACAGAAGCAGCCAGTGCACCTCACTACTACACACAGAGGTAACACATTCATGCTCGACACACTCACGCAGAAAGTAGCATTACATGTTCATGCATGTGAACCAGAGAAGAGGACACGACTGAAACATGAGAACATGATGCAACACTAATAAACATTGAAGAAAACAAAAAGAATATCAATGAGTTTCTATCAGTGTTTCACCATTAAAATATGAAGAGAGCTAAAGTGACACCACATGTCACAAAGTTAATATCGCTTGATAAACTCAATTCATTCCAATTTCAAACTTATAAAGATGATTATTACACAGACTTCTAATCTGGAGGCATATTCATAGTTTACTGCATAAAATAAGCTTTTCACTAACGAAGTGTCTTCATCGTAAGAGGCTGGTGTGTGTCTGTGTGTGTGTGTGTGTGTGTGTCTGTGTGTGTCTGTGCAGCATCTCTTCACAGACCTGACTATCTTTTTAAGTATTAATGAGAGATGCTGGCCAAGCTTTCTCTTTTTTTTTGATGTGCGTCTGTCCTGATTATGCGTGATCACAGGGGGCCGAGTGGACCCGCTGCAAAGTGACCCCCTGTTGCGCGGCTGTTTCTAAGCACGGTTGCCATGGAAACACTTTAATATATCGTGCTGCCCCGTTTCAATGAGCGGATGCTTATGAAATGAAATGGAAAGTGTAAACCCGGTGGGACTCGGCTGATCCAGGTCGGGGTGGCTGATGTTTTTAAGTTTGGACGAGCTCATCTGGAAACGGCCCGAACCAGGAAGTGGAGCAGATGCTGACCCACAATGTGCAACCACTCACACGTCCACCCACACACACACACACTCCACAGACGCTCTCTCTCTTCTCCTGCTCTACATGGACCAATATATCAAATCCAGTGAAGACCAACACACACAAGGCACGTTTTAAAATGTGCAGTGAGCGAGCGAGGAAACAAACTGCACCTCTGAGTTCTGAGCATCTCCTGTCGCTGCACAACACAACAGAAACTGAGAGAGAGAGAGAGAGAGAGAGAAGGAGAGAGAGAGAGAGAGAGAGAGAGAGAGAGAGAGAGAGAGAGAGAGAGAGAGAGAGAAGGAGAGACAGACAGACAGACAGACAGACAGACAGACAGACAGACAGACAGACAGACAGACAGACAGACAGACAGACAGACAGACAGACAGACAGACAGACAGACAGACAGACAGACAGACAGACAGACAGACAGACAGACAGACAGACAGACAGACAGACAGACAGACAGACAGACACTGGTCTTATTCACATGCTCAGACCTTGATGTGACCACAGACTCTGAAACGATGAACTGAGGCGTGAAGAATGATGCAGTGAGATGCGTTGCCATGGAGACGGTCTGTGGAAGTATCTGCTGTGTTGAAGCTACTTGACGCATACGGCAGCTCCTCAGGACGGGTGGGGGAGTCGGTGACCTCACAGGTCGACCTCCGAGCTGAACCAACAAGTTTTAAATTGTTATCTATGAATCATATTTCTATACGAGGAGCACATGATCACAGCGGACGTGAAGCGTGATGCAATACACTACAATACACAATAAGTTTATTCTCAGTTTCGGGGGTTTGATGTAATTGTGTCCTTATTGTGATCAGAGAGATTTGTGTGGGTGTGGTTTATATTTTTTAACATTTTCAATTATGTGAAGATTTCACAATAAAGCTTGAATCGATCTGGAGACGAGCATCTTCTGCTTGACTTCATCTGAGAGTAAATAAAAAAACATCCACACTGATTCAATATGTGGAAACAAGCTGCAGCAAAGATTTCAGCAGGTTCATTAAGTCACAGGATCCAGTTTAAACATGAGACTGGTTTCAGATTTCAGTGGAAATGAGCCCAACGTGACTCATGGAGCCAGATGTGAGTGAGAGGACGTGTGATTGGTGCTCAGGTGGGTCAGCTGATCCAGGAGCCGGACATCTGACCAGCTCTTCTACTAGAAAGTGATTTCCCTCTGACTCTCATCCCTGCACCAACATCATCTCTCTCTCTCTCTCTCTCTCTCTCTCTCTCTCTCTCTCTCTCTCTCTCTCTCTCTCTCTCTCTCTCTCTGAACCCCTGAACCAATCACCCCATTTCTCAGCCATAAGCACGGCCAGGAAAGAATCCCTCTAAATCACAGTTTAACAGCCTGCTGTAATACTGCAGGGACTGGGAGGGCCTCCAGCTCACAGCCACAGAGAGATGGAGATGGAATTACATGAGGACACGGACACAGAGGAGGAGAAACACAAGAGGAAAAATCTGAATCTACAGAGGGAAACAACAGGATCTAAATAAATCAACAGCCTGGCTGAAGTGATTGAATCTGCAAATGTTCCCCGATCGGAGCAGAGCTCATTCATCTGTTGACTGTTTCCTCGAGTCGAGGGACGAGCGTCTCTCGTGCAAACACACTGAACAAAGCAAGGCTGATAGCTGGATGTGTCTCTGACTGTGTTTCCCTCCGAAGAAAATCAATTCATCATCAATGCCGCAGCTGAGAGGCCAAAAACAAACCAGGAAATCAAAGCTCTCCTGGAGAACGAGCGTAATTACATGAAAATACAGAGGTGATGAATAAATAATGATTTCATCCAGAGAACAGGTTGTTTTTCAGGCTGTTTTATGTAAAAGGATCCTGACGTGTGAGGGAGACGCTTCCACCGAAGACAGAGTTTTGAAATGGCTCCTGCTCTCAGGGAGCAGCAGGTGATGACACGGGAATATTACAGCCACTGTGTCGGGTGAGTGACACAGAAGATTGATATTCTATTATGGGACATTTTCAGCTTCAATGGGATCATTATGAATTTAGAAATAATCAAAGACTGTGTGTGTTGGAATATTCCATGAAATACAGGCACAAGTCTCCGGCTTTATGAGAACATACAGTACATGGAATACACACAGTACATACAGTACATAGAGTACACACAGTACACAGAGTACACACAGTCCATAGAGTACACACAGTACAAACAGTACATACAGTACATACACATACAGGCAGGTAACACAACACACATTCCTGCCCACAGTTTTAAACTATTCTGCAGAATTACAGTTGCAGGAAACAGTTGCCAAGAAATGCTGCAACCCAGCAGCTGGAGAGAGAGAGAAGGTGAAGCTGCAGCAGCTGGTGAACATGGAAAAAGAGCAGGGGAAGCAATAAACCTTTTTTCTATAGAATACAATATGCTCTTTCTTTAAAGTTTTTTTGAAAAAAGACTCTCCACAGGGTCCTTGAGGTAGATCACCACTTTCCTGCACATCCCATAATGCCATCAATCAGTCCTGCTGATTCATTTGAAATACTATCCTCAGTGGCCGATACACAAAACTCTGTTTATCATCACGACGTAAGACTCTGTTTGAATCCTCCTATTTCAATCTGAGCACAACTCCTATGAATCATCTGCATTAATGAGCCCAACACACTCAAATATCTTTAATCATATCTGTTAATATTAGTTCAACACTTTGACTGTACAATCACTAATGATTATAATGACCTTGTCTTCTATCTGGAGGCAGTAAACTAAGGAAACCTTCTGAACACATGTTTCACGTGTTATCATCGATTCACAGTTTATACAACAGGGATTTTTACAGCTCTTACTCAATTGATACATTTAAAACATTCCATAATCACTTATTACAGTGACAGTGTAGTTATACATAAATATAAATTTGTCTAAATAGTTTGATTTATTCTATTAATGAACATTATTCTTCCCTCTGAGTTTTCACTATGAGAGCTGTCCATGGTGCTGAAACACCAACACAGACGCGACATGATAGAGAAACATTCCTGTTCGCTCAGATTCTCAGATTCACGCTCTCAGCTGACTCACAGGGTGAAGCAGCCATTAGACCTGGTGTGTATTCTGTCAACAACATCTCTCTAAACGAGCTCGACTTTCACTGTGACCTGGAGCCGCTAAGAGGGAGACCAGAGCCGCAGCTCAGAGGAGATGTGAACAGGTGACTGCTGTCGCACTCCATCATCCGTCCCATTAGTCAGGCCTGAACCAGGGCAACTGGAGCTGGCCATGCTAAACCTGGCTGAAGGGCACTACTGCAGAAACCCTGCATCAGACATCACAGCAGCAGAGAGGCTGGAAATCTCTGCCCGGGCCGAACTATCAACAGAGACCATCACTGTGCGGATTCAGAAGAAACAACTGCAACAATGAAAATATAACGAGTTTCCAACTTGTTCCAGAGAAGTTAGCAAATAAAACAACTCTTAAAGGATGAAGGACGATAAACAACACATTTACAATCTCAAACTCCAATGAAACGTTTTATATCATCGGCATAAAAACTAACTTTGACACGAATGTCCACGTGAAAGACACTAAAACATTGATAAAATGTCTGACTGATGTTTACTGGGACCTGCTGCTCAGTACGACACTGTTTCACCTCCAGTCTCCAGTTCAACAAACGGGCGTCTGTGTTTGTTATTTACACCAGAACTTTGAATTAACTGAGTTCCAGTATAAATCTACGTGTTACAGTTACAAACAAAAGGATCACGTTGAATCGTCCAGGTCCACATAGTGACTCACTCTGCGTAGAGCTACGTTTCTGTGTGGCAACAAAGGGATGAAGTGAGTAGGCAGCGTGTCCTTCAGCAGGAAGATCAAGTGCCTTTAAGAAACCTCCTCAGTCCCCAGATCCTGCCGGGCTGCAGGGTTCTAACGTCCGATCAATAGAGAATTAAATATCATTATTATGTCATTAAGATGCCTTTGCTTTTCCAGGACTGACAACATGAGATTATTTTTTAGAAATAGCCATCGAGTTATTTAATAAATATTAAGACGTCAGCTTTGCTTCTGTCAAACTGTGATTGAGTAAGAACAAAAGATACTTTAGTATTTTAGTTTCAGCCCTTTTTCTAATGTTTCTGTATATTGCAGGTGAGGTTATTTACTGTGTTTTAATGCAGCTGTTCAATAAAACTATTCCAATCAATTGTAACATGCAAATGTTTTGCTTCTTCATTCACAGGAACTCTCCTCAGACACAACTGTTTGAAATTCACTTTAAAAGAGGTGGAGACAGACGAGTGAGAGTGTGTTGATCATAAATATACTTCTAAGCAATCAGAGGCTTTTATTCCCCATGATTCTTACAGCCTACGCACACACACACACACACACACACACACACACACACACACACTTAAGAGAGAGTGCAGAAGCTATTAGCAATCAGAGACATCAGCCTCCCTCAAGACACTCTGGGCCTTTCAATGCAGGAACGATTGTGTTTTGTTAAAGCTGCTCTGCTCAAACTGAAAACACTGCAGAGAAAACTCCAGAAAAACAACTTCTGCTCAGCGACGACCACCTCAGCCTCCTCAGATCCGAGTGAGCTGCTTCCACGGTGAAGATCAGAGGACGGAGCTTTTTATGAGCTTGTTCAACTTCTGTAAATGGCCACAATTAGATTTGAGCCTTTGCTTGCCGAGGGAACGCACTTTATTCTGCCTGCTTCCCTTCTCCATCTAGTGAACTTACATAAACAACACACGATGCTTCCACTCAATCTTCCTCTTCCTCACTCTCTCTAAGTCCACTGCAGTTTCTGTCTCTGTATGACGGGTCCAGCTGACACCTTCTACTTGATGTAAAGCAGCAAACTGAGGCTCTCCTCCAGGTGTACCTGCTCCTGCAGCTCCCTGCCTGTGTCCTGCGCCTCCTGGGCCTCCTGGTCCTCCTGGTCCTCCTGGTCCTCCTGGGCCTGGTGGTTCAGTGGAGTCCTCAGGAACGAAGGAGCCGAGCCTCCAAACACGTCCTCCGTCTGTTCTGTGCCCGGATAATTAGAGTGTGCTGCCGGATGCGCAGCCAGGAACCCACTGAGAAATTTGAAATGGATAATCTGCCCTGGGAATCCAGCCAGCTCTTCCAGTAAACCCGCCCTCCACCACCACCACTACCACCACCACTGATACCAAGCCCTGCCTTTCCTGGCCTGTGATGTCATCCTCTCCCCGCCCTCCACACAGCGGTCATCACAAGATTCAAGTCAGGACAAGTCTCTTCCTCCACCTCTGTCTCTCTTTCCATTTCATGTCTTGTTTTATGTGTAGTGACTTTCCTGTTTCCTCTTCTCATTCTCAGTCTTTACATCCACATCTTGTTATTGAAAATACCAGGATGCTCATTCAACAGAGTCACAAACTGTATCTCCCATTATTTCTTTAAAAAACTGCTTCTTCTTGGCTTTAACCTTTTAAACTCTTCACCAGTCGATCAGCTGTTCAAACCAACAGAGCGAACATGAGGAACATGGAGACCACAAAGTATCCAAGGAAACCAGACTCAGTGTGAGAGGTTTGCAAAGTGATGTACGACACATTTAAAACCTTTCAGCTTGATTTGAGGAGCAACAAACGTTTACTTGGAATATTTCGGTCAGTAAAAATATCAAAGCCTCAATGAAGACGATTGAAACACTAAGTTTCCCTGGAAGTCGATCCTCATGCAGCTGCATCAGGGAATCCAGAAGTCCTCTCTCTGATATCCAGTCGAGCTCAGAGCATTTAGCACTTAGAGCGGCTGATATCAAACTGAACAGCTGTGGACAGAAATACTGTCGGCTCTATCCTGCATTTCCTGAATCTTTGCACAGATGGAAAAGTGCAACACAGTTAAATTTCAGTTAAAAATGGAAAACTGGAATGGAGGATTTTTGATGAAACCAAATGTTGCCTGGTTAAATAAACGTGATTTGAATTCGGTGTCTGGATTTTAACATTTCACAGAAAACGTACAAAGATTCTTGTTCTTGTGATTCTCTGTATCAGCGGAAAGAGAAGAGAGAGGGAGAGCGTTGTTTTTTTCATCTGGTCCGAGCCGACGGCTGCAGAGACGGAAAAACACTGCAACGGGAGATTTGTGGAATTCGATGAATGTGTTTTGAAAAGGGCAGGAGGGCGTTAGAGGAGCGTTGAGGATCAGAGCAGGAGAGACACGGTCGGGTGCTTCTGGATGAGATGAAGCTTCTGGATCAGATGAAGCTTCTGGATGAGATGAAGCTTCTGGATGAGATGAAGCTTCTGGATGAGATGAAGCTTTTGGATCAGATGAAGCTTCTGGATCAGATGAAGCTTCTGGATCAGATGAAGCTTCTGGATGAGATGAAGCTTCTGGATGAGATGAAGCTTCTGGATGAGAAGAAGCTTCTGGATCAGATGAAGCTTCTGGATCAGATGAAGCTTCTGGATCAGATGAAGTAGACGACATGTGAGGTTCGTGTTGACGACAATCATAAGGGAACTCGTCAGTATCCTCACTTCAAGTGTCCACGGATGGAAACAAGATGCAAAGCCATCTAGTGCCGCACCTTTTGGTTGCCATAGAAACCAACTGAAGGATAAGCCGGTATCTGCTTATGCTTAATAATAATAATAATAATAACAATAATGGAGAAAACCAGCTATTTGCAATGATCTCCACCACGTGAGAAACAATCTGCCTCCATCCATCACCTCCTCCAGCTCTTACTGGAGAAGTCCTGCTCCCTTTTCTCATCTCTCACTTTTACACGTACTGCTGCTTTAACGCAGTCCAAGTCAGAACCAGCCCCCCCCCCCACCTCTCTCATTCTCTTTCTTGCCTTATATATTATATATCAGAACGCTCATTCAACACATACAGACACAAAGTGGGAAACTGCAGCTTCCATCATGAACTCCAACATCACCTAAAGGAACTCAGCCTCTTCCTCCTCAGGGAATCACTTGTTCTGTAACTTGTGATTATTGACTGAGACGAATTCAAACAGACAACGTGTCAGATTGATATTCATACAGTCAGATAAAACGTTAAAATTTCATATCTCCGATGCTGAGGACAAACAAACAACGGTTTTTTAAGCTTTTCTTTCCCCTAAAATGAGGGATTCACGGCTTTTTAAACATTATCGTCACAGACTGCTGCACCTTTCTGTTGCCATAGAAACCCCCAGGAGTGACAGGCCAGTCGATGCTTATGCTGCATCATAATAATGAGATTATTCCACCATGATGTGAGAAACAATGACTATTCCCCCCCCACCTCCCTGTTGCCCACCTTCCCTTTCACCTGCACACGTACTGCACCTTTAACTTTGATTAAAGGAAAATACCAACACATTTAAATCAGGATCATTTCTCCTGTGTTGTTGTCATTCAAAACCAAACACACACCTAGGAGCTGCAGGTAAGGGGGTGGGGGGGGTGTAGAAGGGGATGAACAGTGACATTATGTCCAGGAGACCAGCGGGTTCTTGTGGTCTCACCTGAGCTGAAGTGGGAGCTGAGGGCAGACCCGGGAGCTGAAGACATCAGCAGGAGCAGCAGCATCTTCTCCATCTTCTCCATCTTCTCCATCTTCTCAGCGACACTAGATCTGCAGCTCGGCTTCGTTTCTCCTCCGGGACTCAACGCGCACCTTCATCCCGCTGGATCCCGCCGAGGCTCGGCTCACACGCACACGCACACGCATCCTCCGGTGTCCGGTCACTGCGGGGCCTGCTTTTTATTCTGCTCCTCTGGATGTGGAGATTGTGGCTGCAGGAGGAGGAAGAGGAGGAAGAGGAGGAAGAGGAGGAAGAGGAGGAGGAGGCTGGAGCGGATCCAGAAGCTCTCGGCTTTACGCACACACCTGGAGACGCGGTCACATCCTCCCGGGAGCTGAGACCCGCCGGCACTCGAGGGTTCACAAATCAAGCGCTCCGTTCTGCGTGGGGAGCTGTCCGAGGTGCTGACAGCAACAGCGCCATCTTGCTCGCTAACGAGTCCAAACAGAAATGTGTGGAGCTCAGTCTGCAGGAGGAGGAAGAGGAGGAGGAAGAGGAGGAAGAGGAGGAGGAGGAGCTCAGCTGACTGAAATATACAGGCTGGAGCTGGAGAAGCAAGAATCTATTTCTGCAGCCAAACAAAAAAGACAAATCTATTTCTAATATGAAGATGAACGTGTCTGAGGGAAGATCTCAGTGAGTGTGAACCTGCAGCTTCCTCTTCCTCAGATGTGACGTGTGAAGCCTTCTCTCCCACACACACTCTGTGATGTAACACCGGGGGAAACACACAGTGACTTAGCGACTATCCTCTCTAATCCTTCTGTTCATACATGACCGGTGAGGCCCCCTCCCCCACCCGGCAGCATTCATCCTCTCCCTCCTCCTCCCTTCATTCCTCCCTCCTCCTCCTCTCCTCCCATCACACTGGATTCCTGGCGGCTGAGGGAGTCAACTTTTCCTTGTGGATCTACTCTGATTGTAATTCTTCACCCACGCAGAGAGGAAAATGTCACAGACTGAGCTGCCAGGAAAGAACAAAAGATCTGCCCGAGCACAAATCCTCCCGGCTCCCGTGCCCCCGGCTCTGTGAGGCACCAGGAGTTATGTAATGAGTCGTTTATTATAAACCGTCATGAAGACGCAGGGATTTGGTAAAGTCTCTCCAGCCTGACAGCGGATCCTAAAGTGGCTGCACATGAAGAGTCGTGGTTCAAAAACACAATGTGACTGAAGTTCATAAGCAAATGGCTGAAAAGTCCCGACAGAGATGAATCTTCACAAAGAAACAAACTAAAAATGCTTTTTTATATTCATGTGTTCACTTCCCTGTTTGTCAGATCAACAGTGGACAGTGAATTCCTTCATGAATCTAACAGTCTCTAAATGAAACCACATTTAAATTCAGATCTGGATTCTTGTTCTGATCTGCACCAAATTACACACACTCAACTTTTTAAATATTTTCCAGGATCTTAAGGGACTGGATCCTTTAGGGTCACACTGAGCGAGAGGAGAGTTACATTCTGTAGGGTTTGACCCAAAGAAAGATTTAAATAAAGTCTACGGGTCACAAATCAAAAGCTTCATTTGTCCACTGAGACACTTAATGTTGCTTCAGTCTTTGTGGAGGATTCTCTAAGACCTGGGACCTTTCTAACCGTTAGAGATGGAGGAACAAAGACAAACACAGAAACCATCACATCACAGTCGGATCTAAACCTTCATCACCTCCTTTGTTCACCATCAAATCTGTGGAGACGTGAGGAGAGAGGAAGCTTCTTCACAGTCAGAAGAAGAACTGAGAGGAGGAAGAAGCTGGAAGCACACGGTCACAAACAAGTGTCTATTTTTGAACAGCTGATGTCTCTGAGAGGAATATTCCTCCTAAATATTTCCCCTCCTCCTCCTCCTCCTCCTCCTCCTCCTCCTCCTCCTCCTCCTCCGCTCTCGTTTCTCCGTCTCATCACAACATATCCTGCTCTCTGATACCCTGTGTTGCATGTCTGCCGTTTCCCTGGAAACAGAAGGGAGGAGGTAAGAAGGTTTCTGGAGCGAGACGCCTGTCGAGGGAATCGTTGTCCAGTCACTTCTCACACCAGACGTGATGAGCGTTAGGTTAAATACAGTTTATGAATGTGCTTTAATATTTATATCCTGCTGATTAAACCTGCAAAGATCAGATCAGGCTGAAGGTTTCCTCCATTTTGTGTTGAAGGAAGCAGAAATCTGTCACACAGCCATCAGACCACCTGACTCCATCTCTGTTCTTATCCCATAATTCAGAGCGGTCCTCAGGGGCCCGGAGCTTCAGGCCCGACTCCATCAGCTCCTCCTCTGGAGTCCGGGTCACTCTGCACCCGAGCAACACTCGGCCCTCTTCAGGACTCAAACAGAATCATTCATACAGAGTTTGAGACGTCTCCAGCGTTTCTCGAGGAAAAAAGCAAGATATGAAAAGTAAGAAAAACAGGTGTTGTGACATTTAATAACTTGATTTAACAGATTTAATAAAAGCTGCACATCCTCATGTCACATGCTTGAAGCTTCGTGCTCCTCAGTCCTGCTGCTCTGGGTCTTTCTCCTCTGGACTGTGCAGGAATCAAAGTGGAGGTTGTTTATGATTCAACATCGTTTCACACACACAACACAGTGGTGTTACACACACACACACACACACACACACACACACACACACACACACACACACACACACACACACACACACACACACACTGACAGGACGCTGCTGTGCACGCCTCAGCCGAGTGGAGTCAGTTTCAATTAGGCCACGAGACATCAGCAGCCAATCAGGGAACCTGATGAGAGCCGCTTTTAAGCTGCTAGATTAAATATATGATTACCATTAAATATAAACAGTGTAAAAACATATATAAGTTCAGAGAGGACGATGGATTAGAAAAGTCTGAGTGTGAAGTTGTGTCTCAGACTCTCGGGAGAATCTCCTGAGGATTCGCTGTCTCTCTGGTTCAGGCTGGTTCTTTTTCTCCCGTCAAACTTTTATTTGAAAGTTAACCTCGAGAGACGAAGCTAAAAGTCTTTTAGTGAGATGATGGAACTTGACGAGATGAAGGACGAACTGAAAGTGGGTTTGATATCTGCACTGTCTCGGGTTATTTATGAAATCTTGCAGCATTGATGTGTTCAGAACTGACTTGTATAACTTTGACGCTGCAGAAATATCCCAGACGCACTGAACACTGTGAATAATCCTCCAGCGCCGTGCCAGGACTTCATGGCCTCTGCTTCACCCCCCCACTCGGGCGTCTGTCCTCCACTTCAACCTCATCACTGATTGTCCTGGAGCGTCAGAGGAGACGGCTGGTGTCTCCTGCAGGAGGAGCCAGGACCCCAGCAGAGAAGGGCTCCGTGGGGGAGAGGGAGACAGGTGTGTGACAGAAATCTGGAGATACAAGAGTCTGGAAACATTAAAGTTATCTACGTGTATTTAATAACGTGCTTTCTGCAGAAAGGATCAACACAGAGAGTCACAAGGATCTCAGAGTGAAGATCCAGAACAGTCACATGCACAGATCTCATTCAGGAGAACAAGGCTGTTTGCCTGAGCCAGTTCAGACTGGTTCTGTAGGGTAGATTCAGACAGGAAGCGAAGGACAAGAAGAAATGATTTACATGCTTCTATTGGGTTCCTTGGACAGTCAATAAGTAATGGAAAGGTCAAACAGGTATATAGAAAGGTCAAACAGGTTTCAGGTCATAAACATTTAAGGTCATGGAGTCTTAGACAGGTCTGCAAAGAGTTACTCTTCAACTATCAAATAGTCTTCAACCACACTTTGCTATTTTCCACTACACCAAGTCATTTTTCCGATACAGGTGCAAGGCCACTGGTGGATCCTTCCTTCCTGTATATAAGAGACAGACAAGGGGATGATCTATCTGCTGAGGATTTCCAGTGTTTTCCGAACTGCTTTAAATAATCTTCAAATCATTTTCTATTTTATCTTCTTGATGCTAATTTGTCCAACGAGCTGAGGAGTCGGTTCAGAACGTGGAGGAGCTCAGAGCTCAGTGGCTTGTGTGATGTGAGGCGTCGGTCTCACCTCTGGCCCGAGAACAAAGCTCCGCTTGATAAGAGACGTCTTGAAGTGCAAATGATGGAGTGAAATGTGTGCGTGTGAAGTGAAAGAGGAGAAGAAGAATGATGAAAGAAGCGAGCAACGCGCTGCTTCATGCTCCTTCACAGAGTGAAGACAGCCTCTGCTCCGCTGGTTACACAACTGATCCACTTATCCACTGCACACGTAGACCCACAACAACACACACAGCCGGACGCCGTGTGCTGACTCCTGACACGACGAGTCCTCTGAGGCTGACAGACATTATGAAGCTGGAGACCCAGAACATCCATGACCCACCTCAGCATGAGGAACTCTGCACTGATTGATCCCTGAAACCTCCCAGTTCATCTCAGAGCCTCTGATCCACATGTGCACTTTCATCCACACTCGTGCCTTCGCCTGTAAGCTGTGATGTTTGAGTCTGTTTGACACCGTCTATCCTTCCACCCTCGATTCAGATAAGGAGAAGGAGAGAAATATGAGAAATGAGACATGATGGATAAAGGAAAGAAAGAGACAGAAGAGGAAAAGACTGAAGCTCAGAAAGAATATAGAATTTAAACAAGGAAACCAGAAGGGAAGAACAGAAAAAGTGAAACAAGGAAAGGAAGGAAGGAAATGAAAATTAAAGAAATAGTTTAATGTCTCTCGTACCATTTTCTTTTATGGTTTATCTCCTGATATAAAGTGACCTCATGTTTGAGTCATGGTGAGGGTTTCATGGCCTGACGACATCTTTCATGATTCTGCAGGAAACTTCCACTACAGCCGGTTCCTGGATTACATGAGACGTCAGAGCAGAGGGAGGAAGACGTCAGAACCAGATCAAGTAGGAACCTGCACTGATTCTAAGAATTCTGTTATCTGCTATTTCTATTATCTTCAACAGATCCGATAAAAAGGTCAAAATCAACATGTTTTTTTACTTTAATGACGACTGACACTTTGGAAGCTTTTCAGTGTTTTCATCCTAAGTTGTCGTCTAGCATCAGCTACAGCAGCAGGATGAGGAAAGTGTGTGTGGGATGTTTTGAGAATAAATGGTAAATGGATTTGTATTTATATAGCGCTTTTCTAGTCTGATGAAGACCACTCAAAGCGCTTTACAGTACAGTTTCACATTCACCCATTCACACACACATTCATACAGTGCATCTACTTGCAGCTCTTTGTTAGTCTATGGGGGGCTATTGAAATAAGTAATACATGGATTTATGTCCACGTCCTCGTTTAGCGCTTGTTTCAACCAAATGAAGAAATACTTTGTTGCCATGACTCCTAGACTCTGGAGTGATGGAGAGATTTTTAAAAGTAATGCTTCATATTTCTAATAAAAACCTCTCATAGGGGCTAACCAATCCTGCTCGAGACTGAGTTTGGGACCTCCTACCTCATTTACATAAGTACACTTAAATGATGAATTAAATAAATTTTTAAATAATTAAAAGTTGGAATACATGTGGGAATAAGTTCAACACATTGATCCATTTACTTCTGTATTTATGTCCACATGTATTCATTTATTTCTTTATCTATTTCCACATTTATTTATTTGCTTAAGTCATGTATGGTCCTCCATAGGGGCTGAGGGGAAAAGGTTGAGATTCGAACTGTAGGACTGATTCAGGACATGTCGCCATGAATGAATAATAGCACACACTTGTTTTACAGAGTTCTCAGACATGGTGATGATGGAGAAGAAACAGACGTCACAGAGTTTACTTGCTCTCCAGCATGTGAGCGACAGAGGAAGACGAGACCTGATGAAGACTCCTGAAACCACACAGCTCCTCCAGCTGAGCCCCAGGGACTGAGGCAGAGAGAAGTGTACAAAGAGTGAAAGTGAAAGTCTTGTCATGGAACTGCTCACTGGATGTTTCCTGAGTGTGTGTGAACAGATTCTATATTATTACCAAAACACAGAAATGAATAAATCACATTGTTCTGGGTTTTATAACGTTTGAAATGTTGATGCCATGTTGATCAGGTACTTCACTTTCTAATAAAGACCTTCAGTGCTTCTGGGTTAAAGATTCTTACTGTTCACATCACATCAGCACCTTGTGTTAGTGGAAGAGATTTTCACAATAACAACAATATTGTGCCAAAACTTTGTGTTGCGTGGATCGAGGCTGGAGACGCAGACGAAGCTGCACCGACCTCGTCTCACCACTAGGTGTCAGCAGCTCGTTACTCTTCATGTGAGGAAGAAACCGACATTTCAGATTCTATAGAGCTGCATCTCAGTATAAATACACTGATGTCATAGTGAGATCACTGGAACATGATGACCGACGTTAATTATCAACCTGTTGCCACGGAAACAAATAATACATGAATACATCTATGTATATTTAATTTGGAACATTACAGTTGCCGCACCCTCAGCATCATCCTCGAAAAACTGCTCTGCCCTGATGGGAAACTTTGTGCTGAAACTTTTCCACAACATGCAAACTGATGATCTGACCCTTTCCCATCATGCATCTGTTCTTCTTCCAGTCAGGAGCAGGCCTGGTCCCTCGGGCCGGTGGCTCCACGTTACCAACCCACTGCAGCGGGCAATTGTAACGTGATGCTGCTGCCAGACATGTTGGCATCGCTGCAAAACCCTGAGTCATGACTTGGTGAGTGCAGCCCCCCCCCCATCCCCCCCTCCTCCCAGGCCACATCCAGCCACATCTGGATCTCTGCACCTCCCTCGACGCCTCGTAGGCTTCAGAGGTCATGTGGTTCATGTGTGTTCTTACAGAGAGAGAGAGAGAGAGAGAGAGAGAGAGAGAGAGAGAGAGAGAGAGAGAGAGAGAGAGAGAGAGAGAGAGAGAGAGAGGCCCTGCATACCACAGCTCCCTGAAATGACTCTTCCTCCTCAAGGGCTGAGGTCTTCATCGGTTTGTTAAAGACAAAGGAAACGTGTGTGACCTTCACGTGTCCAAAACTAAACATCCGAGTGTGTTTATCTGAAAGTTTGGTTTTAAAAGTTTCTGCACACAGTTGCAGTCGGACTTCTTGTGATGTGATGTTGGACAGAAAGCAGAATTACACAGAAACCACTGGACGGATTTCCACTAACTTGACGTTTGTCGGGAGAAACATGAATTCATCGTCCTCTTACTGCGTCTGTGCTCCTGATTCTGATTGGAAGGTTGTGACCAAATGTCTTTTAGTTGACAAATGATTCTCTTGCAATAAACTTTGTGTAACTATTTCTGTTACTTATTGACAAATGATACATCTTGCATGTTAAGCTTTAATCCACTGTGAAGTCCTTGAAAGTTACAGAAGCAGTTAGATGTGTTAAATATTAATTCACACAAAACGTCTCCTCAGAGTTTCAAAGCACATGTCAGTTAATCAGAACATGTAAAATCAATGTTTTTAAAATCAAGAAATTAAAAAACACAAACCCAGAGATAAAATCACAGTTTACTTTCATACAGATTATAAAAAAAGGTCATAATAAAAATCTGAAATTGCACAACAAAGCTTTCCCCTTCATCCCGCGACACGTCGTAAAAACACGTTTTTTCACATGTTTTACTTATAAAATACATTTCAAATGATCCCCTGATTTCCAGTGAGTCTTTGGTTTCTTCCCTCAGATTTACAGTTTCTCGTCAATGCTTCGAACATCATGAAAACATCTATTAAATGATAGAATTCAGTTTGAGATGATGAACTTGGACCTTCATTGTCCCGGCTCAGAGCGGCGTCCAGGTGAGGTGAACGAGCACGTTCCTCCAGACGAGTCCTTGGCAACGGCCTCCAACTCCAAACACAGAGAAAAGGCCGCGGCCGTCGTCGTGGAAACGTCCTGAATCAACACCTCAGTTACTGATTCACATTAAGAAGGCACAGAAGTGTGGGTCGTCCCGTTGAGGCACCTCGTATTAAAACGTGCTCAAAAGAGGAAAAACCAGAGAAAAATAAGTTAAGTCCCTAAAAGTGAACAAAGCCAAAGGTCCCAGAAAGCTTCACCATCACAGAGGTTTGATTTGTGTTCCCATCCACCGTCGTACAGTAAACACACACAGAAAGTGTGTGTGATTTGTGAAGGAAGAAAACGTTCTGATTTTTAAAACAGATTCAAGCCCAAACATTGATTGTTTAAGACTCTGGTCCCTGGTTACAGTCTGAATACAAATAAATAGGTTATAAATGATTATTAAATATGACACAATCCCATGTGATGTAGCTGAGAGCACGTTGACGCCTGTTTCCTGTTTTAATTACAACCTCAGGGATAGAAACTGAAGTGAGAGGACAATTATGGAAACTGGTTTTAAAAACTGACATCAAACCCTCATGAAAGCTTCGGTCTTTCCAGGCGGTTCCAGCACCCTGAGGTTTGTTAAGTGCTTCTGATACAGTCGGTTTTAATTAGTTACCTGATGTTATAAAGACGTCTTGATCCAATAGAATTGATATTTTACTGATCCTGAGGGAAATTTAGGAAGTAGAGACATGTCGTCCATCTTTCTTTGAAGTCTATGATCTCACAACTGTGGAGATATTTCATTCCCAATAAAAATCTCCAAATTTAAAAAAATCAAAATTAAAAAAGTGAACTGAAGATGGCGCTCCATGAGAAATCAGTAGATTTATCCTCTGGGGATCTTGAATATTTGTTTGTTTATCCAGTTTGACTCCTCGCTCTCTGGGATCATGTAATTAAAACGTTTCAGATTTAACTAAATCTTATTTCTGAACAATCACAGCAGCTGACATTTAAAAATATATAGTTTCCTTCGTTAAAAAGAAAAACTTCTGCTACTTGCTAACTTTGGTCAGTTCAGAGAATCATGAACCGACTTCCTGCCTCCTCGTGCTCGTAGCTTGACCCGATGATGTCATTTCCTGTCGACCTGAATTCACTTGTGCATGTAGAGGTTCATGAGGCCGGCCTGGTGCAGCTGCTGCCACAGAGTCAGCTCCATGCCCATGTCGTGGTTGGCGTAGAAGACCACCGGGTGGTGCTTTTTGTCGTAGTAGTGGTCAGAGTAGTTCTTATAGTCCGGGGTCATGAAGCCGTAGGCGCTCACCTGCATCGACAGAGGAAACGACAGTGAAGCAGGAATCTGAGGCAGATCTGTGTTTATCATGTTCCGACTCGAGCTCTTCCGCCTGGATCTCTGTCTCTCCCACAAGTTCACGGCAGGAAAAGCCAGTTTTTACAGATTTTATGATCTAACAAATCCTGTGGTATTTCACAGTTGAATCTTTGCAAGTAAACAAGGCCTCACGATGTCAGACAGACACAACGTGCCTCAACAAGGCCGCCACCGCAGAGAGTCAAAACATTCTCACGCTCTCAGGCGGGTGCAGCCGTGTCCTGTGGGAAATAAAGGACCGACGGAGACGTGCAGACTGACAGGAGAGAGAAAGCTACCTGGTCGCAGGAGTGCAGCGCCGCCAACAGCATCACAGCGCCGGTCGTGGGGCGATAAATGTTCTTGTATTGAGTTTTCAGAGTTCCGGATCGAAGGAATCTGAAACAAACAGAAATCTGTCACGTCAGGACAAAGTGCAGAAAGATGAAGTGAAACCATCGTCCTCTGTGTTGAAACTTTCCTCCCACACGACCGCTGTTGCTCTTTTATTCTCATTTCCTGCCTTTTGAAACGCAAGCCGAGCTTTTCACAACCTGCAGACGATTGGCTCACCTGTTCCTGAGGTAACGGACGAAGTCAGGATGATACATCTTCAGCTTCTCCGCTGTCACATCCTGTCCGAAGTACCTCTTGGGACTGTGGAGGAAACACAACGTCACTCAAAGACCACAGAATCCTCCCACACTAAGAAAACAGGACGTGTGATTAAGGACAAAGTGCTCGGGGGACATTTCCCTCGACAGCAGCGAGGAGTGAGACACTGGAGAAAGTGTGAATGTGGAAGTGGAACCAGTTTCTTAGTTTGTTAAATAATCAGATCCATCACTCACACACTGTCCACAGTGGAGCTGGAAAAACACGCAAACATGAGGAGAACATGCAACTCCACACAGAAACACCCGGGCAGAGCCGGGATTCGAACCCAGAACCTTCATGTGGTGAATGATGAAAACACCCGACTCTCCTGCAGATCCTCTTTTCAGCCTCTGTCTCAAACACCTGGATTTAGCTCCCTGACTTCTTTACTCACAGAAACACGCTCGACAAGAGAAAGTCTGAACACAAGTCACACGTGATTAGGGTTGCAAAATTCCGGGAATATTCAAAGTTGGAAACTTTCCATGGGAATTAACGGGAATTAACGGGAATATACGGGAATTAACGGGAATAAACTGGAAATGTTGTGGGTAATTTATACTAACTGTATTTACCTTGTCATATACTGACATAAACATAAACATTTTGTTTTGTCATAGGCTGATTTGAGCCCTGAGGAAACTTTGGGCACTTGACTATATGCTTCTGCATCGTTGTGTCATTCTTAACATAGGTCTTTGCACAGTATTTGCAAATGTACACAGCCTTTCCTTCTACATTGGATGGGGTGAAATGTCTCCACACATGAGAGAGTGCACGTGGCATTGTTCTGTAGAATAAGATGAGAAAAATGTTTGTAAAAAAACACTAATGCAATGCCAGAGATATAAATAGTTAGCCAAACAATTGGAATCGTCTGTAAACATATTTTACAATTGATGGATAAATGAATGGAAATAGTCTAGATGAACAGATGAACAATCCTCAATCAGCATGCTAATATATTTTCCCAGTAATATCATGGAAACTTACCTGACTAGTCCTGCACTCTACAGCAGGCCTCAGTAGCCCTGCTGTAGAGTGAAGCATGCTGGGAGTTATCTGTGCATGTGATGGAAGAATGACCAGTGGAGGGTTGAAACTCAACGTTCCATACATCTTTAAAATAGAGTTTTGAATGATGTTTTTATTGCTCAGTGTTTAATTTGCATAGTTTTTTTTTTTCAAAATTCCCCAAATTCCCGAGCTTAATATTCCCGTGGAAATTTTCCCCCTTTTGCCCCTTTGCAACCCTACTCGTGATGGACGCTCACTCTTTGTTTCGCTCAGACCCTCGCTCCACGGCGGCGTGCGTGGCTGCAGCCTTCACCAGCAGGTAGTCCCGCTCGTTGCACGGCAGGAAGACGTATCGGGTTTCCTGTCGGAGAGCAGCAGACACGTCTTTTAGTTCATGATCTCACCACTAGGAGAGACGTCCTGTCTGCGGTCCTGACCTGAGACATCGGCGGTCCGGTGAAGCCGAGTGGTCCGTAGGCGTTCATGGAGTTCATCATGGTGTTGGTGGAGAAGGTGTAGTGGGTGGTCCGAGACCCCACATCCTGCTCAAAGCCCTTAAGGATCGCCCCGTTGGTCCTGAACACCACACACACACACAACCACACACACACACACACACACACACACACACAGGGATGAAAACAGGTTTCGGTGAAGTCTCCTTCAGTCAGAACAGCAAACACACAACAGTCCGACTGAAGCCGATCGTCATGGATCCACTTTCATTGCTTTTCAACCAACTCCAGACCAGAGTCTATGAAGTTCATGATTATTTTGTTGATTTTATTTAGTTTTTCTACCCAAATACAGAAGTTTGGAAAGTGAGCGTTGTACCTGAAGACGTAGTGATGGCTGTCGATCTCCGGTCCTTTCCCAGAATCCTTCAGGATCCCCCCGTTGCCCACCACAGCGCAGCGGGAACACGCCGACCCGTTGCTGCGGCTGCTCCAGTCGTCCAGCATCTGCCGGTTAGCGGAGGAGTTGAGGATGGAGAGAGTTTCCAGCACCACTGCTCACACAGACAAACAGAATTCATCTTCATGTCGGGTCTTTGAATAATCAGGGAAAGATTTACTCGGCTGAACAAGAGATTCTTTAATTTTTTGAGTTATTTCTTGTGTCTGTGTAATTTCGTCCGCCCTCAGATTCAGTTATTTGAAACTGGTCTGAAAGGAAGAAAAACCCTGCGGCTGCACGTGGGCTCACACATACAGACACACACACAGACACACACACAGACACACACACAGACACACACACACACAGACACACACACAGACACACACAGGAAGCTGCAAGCCTCAACTGTCTCAACACACGTTTCCTCTGACATTTATCCACAACACTCTCTATCTTCTGTCTGGATGTGTATGAATATCTATAACAACAATCTTAGAAAACACAACATGAAGGAACAGTGTCGGCTCTGGAGAACCTTCACTGTCTATACACACTTTTTGATATGATTGTATTAGATCCTTAATGAACACACTGTAAAATCACCTCAATCAACATTAACACAGCGTTTCAAACACTGGTCGATACCTTTTGTTCTTCTTATATTTCTCTTAGAATTGAGCCCATAAGGAACCAGGTAGAGGACACAGAGTCGTAACCAACAGGGATGAAAGATCCAGTGGAAAATGAATAAATGAAAGGAACACTCACAGTTGTAGTCGACCCCCCCCCAGCCATGAGGTCCTTGGTACTGACTCAGACGCTCGTACTGCTCTCGGCTCACGTGATTGGCCCACTGCACGACCGGGAGTCGCCTCAGAAACCGTCCCCCAAATCGTGTCTGAGCGACTCGGCTTCTAAAGCCGTCAGTGCAGTTCTGAGGAGGAGACCAGGCCACCATGTTGTTATCAAAGCACAAACATCTTATCTCCACCCTGCAGGACTTCAGTGAGTGCACGTCCCACACGAGCAGCGACCACGCAGCCTGGCACGCTGCACTGAAGAGGGCGAGCCGCCTCAGGGTCAAACCTCCAGACTCAAACCTCCAGACTCACTGGGAGAATATGATCCAGGAATGACACGTGTGGGACAGAACCCACTGACGACAGGATGGAAACGGCTGATTCTAGCCAGAGAGAAGGAATCAGAGCATTTATAGATCTGTGTGGAAACACTTTGCTGATGAATGAAAGATAAAACCAGGAGGACAGAGCGTGAAACTTGGAATGTTTCTCTCTGACTGGGTTCATCTGCGCCTGGAGAATCCATTATGAATCTTCTCCTCATCGAAATGCTCAAAACCTTAAACTACACAAGATAACTGGATTATTCCAGCAAATGTAAACCTGTGAGAACTCTGGCCCTGTACAAAACTAGGTATAGGATATTAAAAAGTATTAAAGAACTGCAGCTGAACGGAGTTGATCCATTAAAATGTGTTTCAAGCAGAACCTCAGCGTGAGCATGATGAGGAATCCACATGAAACCTGTGAGCTTCACCACACGCACTCATCGTTTCATTACCTTCTCTCTCTGGAGACTTTCACAGACCGGTCTCATTTCATCTCCTGTGTTTTCTTATCCTGTTATTTCCCCCCCGATGATGCAACATGTGTGGATGACGCAGCTTCAGGCAGCGCGGAGCCGACGGAGGAACAGCGTCAGCCTCGAGGAGCCATGACTCCATGTTCTGTGAGACATTCAGGAGCCATGACTCCTGACTTGGACTTGGAGAGGCGGTGGACTAGTGGCAGAAACTTGGACTATGAGCAGAAAAGGTCTCTGGTTCGTCTCTGGTTCGACTCCACGGAGAAACAACAAAAAGACAAACCTGGACTGATCTGTCCAAAAATCCAAGAGGATTCTCCCTACCCTGTCTAGTGCCCCTGAGCAAGGCACCTTACTCCCCCAACATCTGCTCCCCGGGCGCCGTACATGGCTGCTCACTGCTCTGTGTGTCCTGCACCAGATGGGTTAACAGCAGAGAGTGTGCTTGTGCATGTCTGTGCATGTGTGTGGGACAAATAAATGTATCTTAATCTTAATGTTCTTTGAGCCATGACTCCATGTTCTGTGAGACACTCCCTGAGGAGCCGCCCCGCCCAGTGGACGGAGGCCCCGCCCTCTGGCTGCATCATGATGACAACCAGGTGTTTATATACAAGGAATGACTTTCTACCATGATTCACAGATTTCATAACCTCCACCATGGTTTGTTTGTTTGTAAACAAGATGACAGAAAAACTACTGAACAAATTTTCATGAATCGAATCATATCATGAGGCGGTGGCACTGCAGGATTGTTTTTCAAAAATTACAGTGATGTCGTGTTCCTGTCATGTTGATAATTTAATGTACATAGGGCAGACGTATGTGGAAAAGCAAACATCCTGGTGTCTGTTCTCATTGTTGTCATTCAAGGTCATCAACACTTTTCAAACCACGAGAGCAAACACAGGTCAATCTACTCATCAGGTTTGGTTTGTATATTCAGCTGTTCTTTAACGTTGGGAGAGAAAACGTTTTCACAGTTTTTCGGGGAATAGTTTCTGGATCTTGAAGAAAAGAATCCGGCACATTAAGGGATCTGATATCAATGAGTGTGTGACTGAATGTAAGGAGACTGTCGGGTGGAGGTTTGGACATGAGGAGAACTCACCGTCTGTGCAGGGACGTCTTCACCCAGGTAGCGTGCGTCTCCGATGAAGGGAGACTCAGTGGACCGGGGGGGTGTTGGGCCTGTGGTGCTGCTCCGGGCCCCCCCCACAGCTTCAGACCTGGACGTGGAGCGAGCGGCTGTTTGAGTCTCTGAGGCTGGAGGCGGAGCGGCTGCAGAGGAGAGCTCAGGGTGACGGGTGGAGGCAGCGGAGGGCCGGCTCCACCGCTCGCTGCTGTTCCTTCTGTCCAGACGCTCCTCAGAGGCTCCTGAGCTGCTGCTCCTTCTGTCCAGACGCTCCTCAGAGGCTCCTGAGCTGCTGTGGAGACAGAGACACATGCTGCATGAGGCCGGGAGGTCAAGGAATTTATCAAATCAACTTCTTTGGTTCTATGACGAAAGTGAATTGAGAAGAAACCAATCCCACTCTGTGTGATTAACATAACTTAGGTTAACAGAAAGCCTTAAAACACAGGGAGCTTTGTTCATCATAATAATTCTCAGGTCTTATCTTATAATCAAATGAATGATCAACAGGCTGCAGGTACTGGGATGGTTCCTGGTCTTAATGCTTAACTGACTGACTGCACATATCTTAGAAGTACATTTACATTACAACAGTTTATTATATAAATTTAATTTATAACTTGATCTGTAATAAATGTTGTTTGTTTAGTTTTTTCCCAGTTAACACATGTTTTGATTTAACCGATTGCATCATGTGTTTACTCTGGATAATTCACAGGGTGTCACCAGCTTCAGATGAAATATGATGACGACCATGATAGAACCAATATCGGGAGGAGACGAGATCTCATGTTTGTCCTCCATCACTTAAAAACTTCTGCCTTGTTTTCTTCTTCTTGTTGACCTCAGCAAGAAAAACAGGCCTCAGGGCAAAGACAGGTAGAGACACACAAGACTTATTCTCGTGTGTCTCTTTGTGGTCACTTTGTGTCTCTTTGTGGTCACTTTGTGTCAACTTTGTGTCTCTTTGTGGTCACTTTGTGTCTCTTTGTGTCTCTTTTAAGGTCACTTTGTGTCAACTTTGTGTCTCTTTGCTCTTTGTGTCTTTCTGGTTTCTCTGTGTCTTGTATCCGAGCTTGTTGTGTCTTCACGCTGAGGCTCACGTCCACGTGACATCTGACACAGTTTATTATCGGACAAAAAGGAAGCTGCAGTGTCAGGTGACCACTACGCTCAGCTTCGCTGTGATTGGCTCTTTATTATTAGACAAAGCAGATGTTGCTGTCTGCTCAGAGTCTGGTACTGAGACACAAAGTGGAACTAGAACTTGTTGACGTGTGAAGAGATAGTGATGGATTTAATAATCAGAATAAGCTCCATTAACTAAACATCTATATCTTCAGCGTTCTCTGCACCTCAGCACATCCTTCTGGATTTGGTTGTATATATTAGAATTGATATTAGTGTAAGTTGCACACCAGACATTTGAGTATAATGCACATGAATCTGTGTTCACACACTTTGACAAACTGTGTTAATGAGGTCGATGAAAATCTTCATTAGATTTAAACAAGAAAAAAACATATTTTCTAAATGCAAAAGTCTCCAATGTCCATTTCACACGTGAGCTTTCCTGCATCAGACGAGAGGAAGAGTCTCAGATCAGAGAGGAGCTGTTTCATGTGAAGACCTTTGCTCCCTGAACACAAACTCTCCATTTCCTGTCTGAAACAGACCTTTGAGCAACAGCCCCCCCGTCTTAATGCATCTTATCTGGACCTGCAGGCTTTTAAAGCTGGAGCAGTGCCTGTTAATGACAAGGATTACATTTCACACACACGTGTGAGAGACCACCTCCGGAGGGCAGCGCTCTGTGGCTCCTCTGTCCAAACCACAGTCACACGACTACAGGGGAACACGTGACTTTTCATACAACTCACGATCTGAGTGTTTTACCCTTCAGCCTTTTTGAATCTGACCTGGAGCCTGTTCTGGAGAAAACTTCCTGTTCTCCTCAGCTGTCGACCAATGAGAGAACCGTTGGTTTGCTTCTGGACTGTAAAACATTTCATTTCAAAAGAACTCCTCAGTTTTACTTTGATTGTGTGTTTGTCTACATCAGATTAAAAAAAGGAGGAAGTGCAGCCGGTTTTTAGACTGAAGCTGAAGACAGACAGATGCAGGAAGAGGAAGAAGTGAACGGATGAAATCCATCTTCTCCAGTTTCACAAACCAAAGACAATGAGCTGCTCAGTGAGTCGTCACAAAGGCGTCTCTGGACTTCAACTCTCATCATAAATAATTACAGTGACGTTGGTTCCTGTCATATTCACAACATACATCCTGTTCCCTTGTATGTAAACAATCCTGGTGTCTGTTTACCAGCCAGTTTGTAATTCAAGGTCATCCACACTTTTCAAACCACTCGAGCAAACACAGGTCAGTTTGCTCATCAGGTTTATTTTGTATGTTCAGTTGTTTAATGTTGTTGAATGAAAATTACCCTGGAGAGGTTCTGGTTCGTAACCTTCTGGTTCAAATCTTCACCAGAAAGTTACGAACTGAGATGATGGAATTTCTTCTAAAGGAAACTATCTGGTTGAAAAACGCAGGCTCAGAGTTTTGGGGACTAAACGTCCGGATCTCTGTGCCTCAGTTTGACCTTTTGGCCTCAAGTTGTCTGAACTCGTCACCCACCTGTTGGGCTTCTGGCTGAAGCCATGGAAGTTTCTCATAGGTTCTATGGACCAGGACTCCTCCAGGTTCACACACAGGATGTAGACACACAGCAGGGAGCCGGCGGTCACCACGGCAAGAACCAGCTTCCTCATGACCCAGGCTGCGTGCCCTGCCCTTCGCTCCACCCGGAGGCAGAGGACAGAGACCAAGGAGGCAGGAGACAGGAGACAGGAGGGGACGCTGTCCGGCTCAGGACAGTTTGCTGTGGTCCCTCGACAGGATCCGGGCTCCACTCCGGGCTTCGGTGGGAGGGAGAAGGAGAGAGAGAGAGTGAACGAGGGCAGAGACTCGGGGGGGAAACTTTATCTCTCAGTGTCAACACAGTTTGAAATAATCCCTTTTTAATGAAGCAAAGTGAAAGCAAAGCGCTGGGTCACCCTCTTCACATCCTTTTCTCAATCCTTTTCTCAATCCTCTGCTCTCACTGTTCTCTCCTGACACACGAGAGGAAAACCACAAACTAGACTCAACTGAAAGTAAAGTGTTCACACTGAAAACTCAGAGTCATCTGCAACAAACGCAGGAAGTCACACAGTCTATCTTACAGGAAACCGCCTGGTCCACCGCCCTGAGGTCGAGCACAAGTTCTCAGCCCCCGGAGAACATTAACATACACTCTGAGCACCCCACCCCCCCCCTACTCCTCACCTCTTTGTAAGGAGTGTGATAAACAGAGCCTGAGGCCGGGAGCTGAAATCTGCTCTCTGAACTTCTCTAAACTCAAGTGTGGAGCTTCCATCCACCCCCCCGACCCTCAGGAGGAGTCGCTGAATGAAGCTGCGTGAAGTCAAACATGCTCAGTGTGAGGGATCGGTTTCCTGAAGCTTTGTGAGAGCTGGTTCTTCTTGGAGAGAAGGAGTGGAAAACATGTGTAGCTGCAGAGATCCAGAGATAAACTCAGACGACACAGAGTCTACAGCGGTGACTACAGAGCTCAATGTTAGTGTGTGGAGAGAAAAGTCACAAGCATCAGGACCTCCAGTGAGAGAGAGAGAGGGGGGGGAGAGAGAGAGACAGACCATGACCTCCAGTGAGAGAGAGAGAGGGGGGGGAGAGACAGAGCATGACCTCCAGTGATCTCTCTGCACAGACATCACCAGAACACAAAAGAACTCTAACAAGTCGGTGTCCTCTCACCAGGAGAGGGTCCTCTCTGCTCGCTGGGCTCGCTCGTCCCCTCGGGATGGACACACACACACACACACAGACACACACACTTCTCCCTGTGACACACACACACACACAGACACACACACTTCTCCCTGTGAAGTTCAGCTCACTCTGCTGCTGCTGCTCATCCAGAGAAGTGGAGTGACTGCTCAGCTCTGTGAGGCGGGACGAGTGAGAAATGAGCAACAGCTGCAACTGGTCAACCCCCCCCCCCCCCTTCAGAGCATGAGGGGGGGAGAGAGAGAGAGAGGAGGGAGAGAGAGAGGAGGGGGAGAGAGAGAGGAGGGGAGAGAGAGAGGGAGGGGAGAGAGAGAGGAGGGAGGGGGAGAGAGAGAGAGGGGGAGAGAGAGAGAGGGGGTGAGAGAAACAGAGAGAGAGGAGGGAGAGAGAGAGGGGGTGAGAGAAACAGAGAGAGAGAGAGTCAGAGAGAGAGGAGGGAGAGAGAGAGAGAGGGAGGGGGTAAGAGAGAGAGGGAAAGAGAGGGAGGGGGTGAGAGAGAGGGGGTGAGAGAGAGGAGGGAGAGAGGAGGAGGGGGAGAGAGAGGGGAGAGAGAGAGGAGGGAGAGAGAGAGAGGAGGGAGCTAGAGAGAGAGAGAGAGAGAGGGAGGGAGAGAAAGAGAGAGGGAGGGGAGAGAGAGAGGAGGGGGAGACAGAGGGGGGAGAGAGAGAGAGGAGGAGGGAAAGAGAGAGAGGGGGTGAGAGAGAGAGAGGGGGAGAGAGAGGAGGGAGAGAGACAGAGAGAGAGAGGAGGGAGAGAGAGAGAGGGGGTGAGAGAGAGAGAGGGGGAGAGAGAGGAGGGAGAGAGACAGAGAGAGAGAGAGAGAGGAGGGAGAGAGAGAGAGGGGGTGAGAGAGAGAGAGGGGGAGAGAGAGGAGGGAGAGAGAGAGAGAGAGAGAGAGAGAGAGAGAGAGAGAGAGAGAGAGAGAGACCCCCCCCCCCTCTCCTCCAGGTAGTTCTCTCTATGTGGTGAGACCCTGAATCACCATAATGACAGACAGGAGGGGGGGGGCACACGCACCGACACGCAGCCTGGACCTCCCCCCCTCCATCCCTCCCTCCCCCCCTCCATCCATCCCTCACAGTTAAACCCGGGGGGGGGGAGGGAGACACGTAAACAGTTGTGTGTTGTGAGTTGTGTGTTGTGTGTTGTGTGTCTGCAGTGAACACAAAGAGGAACACAGTGCGTCTTCAAAACAAGCTTTGCTCTTTATTCTCTTTTCACTTCTGGATCAGTCGCCGTCGTCTTCACAGCTTTTCGAACCGTCACCATAGAAACAATAAACAATAACAACAAAAAGGGGGGGGGGGATAAGAAAACGCTGCGGGGGGGGGGGGGGTGTGGCGACGGAATGGTTCGTATACAAACGGTAACAAACGACAAGAGAGAAAACACACAACTATAAAAGATGCAGGAACTTTGTTCATGTGCGTATCTGTAAAACAAGGGTCAAGGGTCGTCTCAGGTCATCGCCCCCCCCCCCCCCTCTCGGCTGATCACATGATCACATGATCACACTTCATATATGAACCTTTACATTTTGGCTCGGACAACTCGTCGTGTCAGAAAAAACCCAACATACAATAATCAAAACCATCTTTAAAAAAAAAAAAAATGGCGTACGTATAAAGTGTCACCGTGACAGTGAATCCTCGACCTTTCTCTGTGAAGGTCGAGGTCAGGTCAGAGGTCGTGTTCTCAGTAAAGAAATGAAAACAATTCTATATCTCCAGAGCTGTGACTGTACAATCAGCACTTTATGAAAAACTGACAAGGGACATTTGATGGAATCAGCTCATCACAGGAACAATAAGCACAATAAGAATAACAATAAGAGTCTCAGGAGAGAATCATACGTGACGTGAATATACAGAGTTTCAAATAACTTCACTTTCATACAAGTTATGCACGTGGAGCAGCTCTCATCTTTCAGGCGTTTGTCCAGTTCAGGTGTTTCTGCCGGGAGGGCGGAGCCAACAGGAGCTTCAGCCAATGAGAAGAAGCTGAATCAGCTCAAACATCTCGTTCAACACCTCATGAGAACATGTTCATCCTAAAAGGGACGAGTGTAAAACCACAGGGAGAGGATGGAGTGATGCTGAGTCACTGACGAGTGCTGGAGGATTCTTTTGGAAATAAAAATGCTCACAGGAAAATGAAGCGGAAATAAATAGAAATATGAGAATAAATATATATTGTGCTAGCAGGTGTTAGCTAAAGGCTTTTAGAGTCACATCAGAACCAGGTCTCTCACCTCAGGAACAGGCTTCACTTCCAGGGTGAGAGGTTCTCTGGTTTCAGCCCTCACTCCCTCACTCTCTCACTCTCTCACTCTCTCACTCTCTCACTCTCTCACTCTCTCACTCTCACTCTCTCACTCTCTCACTCTCTCACTCTCTCACTCCTTCACTCACTCACTCCAGCTACGGACCTTTAGGAAGTGAAATCTTATCCACAAAGACTTTGTGTGTCTGTGAGAGGAGCGTCACACATCTCAATTCAGTGTCCAGGTGAGGAAACAGGAAGGAGCTCCTGAGGATCACAGCTTCTCTCTACATGTGTGTGTCTCTACATGTGTGTGTCTCTACATGTGTGTGTCTCTACATGTGTGTGTCTCTACATGTGTGTGTCTCTACATGTGTGTGTCTCTCCGTGTTGAGTGGGATGTGTTCTGTCGCAGGCTGCTGAAGACTCACAAGGCGGCGCAGGTTCCTCACGCTTAGACTACTGCTCCCATAGATATATATAAAGACTAGATGTCTGGTTCGACGGAGCCGGACGTCCGCACCTGGCGGCCATCTTGCTAGGGGGCAGCTCGCTCACCCATAACATTGTGTTGTAGTGGTACTTACTCTTTAAATAACCATAACTTGCTCGATTTTCAACCGATTTTTAAACGGACTGGTATGTTAAAAATTATTGAATTTTTTAGAAAATAACATAATTATTCATAAGTATGCAGTTTCATATCTACATCTCTGACGTTTATAACAAACCAAACCGTTTAAAAGCAAGTTATGGTTATGTACCACTACCAACACAAGGTTATGGGTGAGCGAGCTGCCTGTAGCAAGATGTCCGCCATGTGCGGACGTTCGTCTCCGTTGACCGGCAACGCAGACGAGACATCTAGTCTTTATATATATCTATGAGTGCACCCCCCTCCTGGCAGGTGGACCTGCTGCTGCTCATCCAGAAACCAGCAGCTCCACTGGTCTTCAACCTAAATTCACTCACGCTCCTCCGCTCCCTTCACTGGTTCTGTGAACAGATCGGGTCCGGTCTACGTCCAGGACCTGAACGGATCGGGTCCGGTCTACGTCCAGGACCTGAACGGATCGGGTCCGGTCTACATCCAGGACCTGAACGGATCGGGTCCGGTCTACATCCAGGACCTGAACGGATCGGGTCCGGTCTACATCCAGGACCTGGTCACACGCTCCCTCACTGCTCAACACTCAAAGAAATCACGACTGTTTACACATCTTCCGCCGCATATTAAAAACAAACGTCTTCCGACTATAACTTGAATAAAAGTTAATCATTAAGTAAGTTTATAATTAATTAAGAAGCTCTTACATGTCACTTAGCACTTTGTAGTTTTGCTTTTTGGAAGAAATGGTTCTTTCTTGATTCTTGTTGTTCTGGGTTCATTCCCTCATGGTTGATGCTCATCAGCTTGTAATAATAATAATTTAATGTAATGTAAAGTAGTAATGTAATGTAATGCTTCTGACAAAGCTCTGGTCACATGCCTGGTGCCCCCCCGGACCCTCTTACCCCCCCGCTCTGTCCCAGCTCTGCTTTCCTGATCCTATAAACATTTTCTATTCACATTCCTTCTTCCTCCTCTCCTCCTCTCCTTCTCTTTCTTTCTTTCTAACATTCAGAAACTTTCTACGCCACTCTGTAATCATCTGCCTCCGACCTCAGGCACGCCATCACATTCCTCTTCACTCGTTTGCCCTTCAAGGCTCCTCCCACACATCCCATCGCTCTCTCTAGCCCCTCCCACCAGCGCTCCACTCTCCGCCTGCTGTTGACCTCCGACCTCCGAGTCACATCTAAACTTTGGTTGAAGACATAAAGAACCTGGAGCTGGTCACAGGGCTGTAGAGGGGGGGGGGGTTATGGATCCTGTAATTAGCACTTGTCTCCAGGTTGGTTGGGGGGGGGGGGTTGGGGGCACTGGGACAGAACACATGACTCAGCACATTAAGGGCAGGCCTGGGCTGGATTCAGGAACATCTGGAACTGTTCTCCGTGGCAGCTCTGTGGGGAACATGGAGGCGTTCCTGCCCCCCCAACCGCAGCCAGGGGGGTGGGTGGGGGTGGGTGGGGGGGGAGTTCAGTCAGTAAGAGAAAGCAGCAGTCCTCCTCGGTACAGGGAAGAAGAAGAAGAAGAAGAGCGAGGAGTCAATCCCTCTGTCTGGTTCCACCTGGGCTGTGGAATTTGAATCAGGGAAAATCTAACACAAAACATTCCTTCATGTCTGACAGGGGGGGGGGGCAGAGCACTCCACCGTTTGTTGTGTAGTTTGCATATGAGGAAGGACAAGGTTCAGTCACTTGTTCAACCCTCTGCAGCTACACAGGTTCAGTCCTGCAGCGAAAACTAAACAGCATCAGACGACACAGCGGAGGGGGGACGACCACCGGGGGGGAAGAGCCGGGTCCTCCCGTCAGTCACTTCTCCTGCAGCTGCTTCCTCTGCTGTTCCCACAGGGCCTCCAGGTGATCCGCCCTCTTCACAGCAGCCTGTCAGAGGAAGAGGGGGGGGGGGTATTTATAGACGCTGTGTTTTCCTATCAGAGACATTGTGACTTCAGAGCTCCGCCTCTCACCTCGTGCTGCCTCCGAAGGTTACTGACCGTCTCCTCCTTCCTCAAGATGGCCGCCTTCACGCTGGAAAAGCACGAGAAGAAGAAGAGGCGTTAATTATGTGACCGGTTTCAGACATGACCTGAAGAAGAGAAATCCCTTATTTCACATGCTCCTCCTCCTCCTCCTATTCCTCCTTTTGGCCACAAGCTTGAATTATTAATTACAATTAATTATTAATTTCAATTAATTATTAATTTCAATTAATTATTGTAATAAATAAAAACAAAGTTAAACATTTCATTTGGATTCTTGTTAGTTTTTGTCTTTATTTGCAACAACCTGTTGGGATTTCCAACTTTTAACTATAGGTGGTGTCTGACTGAACTTTTAACAATAAAGATAGGAGCAGTTTGAGTCAGGAATAATACCGTATACAAATCATTATTTTAATCCTTTCTCTTAAATCTATTTAATATTTGGAATTTGCGATATATGTGAGTCACAACGATGGTCAGTCTCACAGCTGTCCTGATAGGAGAGTCTAGAGAGTTTGTTATGGCTCACATGCTGCAGCAGAGATGGCTGGAGCAAGACATTTTCTACTCAAGGCTAAATTAGGAGACAACATCAGACTGGCTGGATAGAGTTGCCTAGCAACCGGCAGAGAAGCGTAGGAGCATGACGGAGAGCTGCTGCTATGTCACTTCCTGGATTCGGTGAAAAGAGGCGTGGGACTGCGGCTGGACCAATAAGGGAGATCCAAAGTGATTTGCGTTGACACACCTCCAAATATTTCATAACCAATCACATCAAATCTACTGTTATAATTATACCAAACCCCAGCTGTTCGGGGCCATTTTCAACTTCCTACTGCTAACTTAATTAGCATAGGCTGTGATAATTGTCCATAGCTATGAATAACTCGGATCGGCTCCTCTCATATTTTAGGATAAATGAACACGCCTGACAAACCCTGGATCTGTATAAATACCACTGTAAAATTACTCCCGGAATTTTATTTTATTATATTTAATTATATTTATTTACTTCAACCTTACTGTATCATACTGTTTAATATTTATCGCAATATACATTGTTTGTTTTGTAATGTGTATTCTGTGCGAGCACACAGAGTCAAATTCCTTGTTTGTGTAAACTTACTTGGCCAATAAAACCTGATTCTGATTCTGATTAGAGCCACATTTAATTCCGTGTAGATATAAATCAGGTCATTTTCACGATTCCTCCAAAGCTCCATTCAACTCACTCTCTTAGAAAGTGGCAGCGAGCGGAGAGCTTGAGTTTCCACCTTTTGTTCCTGTTCAACTGTGTCTTTAAATCAGGTGCCAACATTCCTGTTCACACCTCAGACAGAAGCCTGTGAAGAGCCAGTTGACCGACATCACTTCTGAAAAGTGTGGAGACGAACACCGACGTGCTTCCTGAAGGCCGATTTAAAGTCGGCCTTTTACGCACGCAAGACACGCAACACGCCCCTCTTGCGGCTTGCGTGCGTCCGCCAATTTTTCTGACTATACGACAAAGCGACGCGAGCCTCACGCAGTGGCAAGGCTTGTGATTGGTCTGCTTACTACATCCCGTCCGGAGTCGCATTTCCGGTTTCATGCCCGGAAACTGCGGAAACCACGGAAGATTTAGAAGAACGAATATGGACCAAAACAGAAGAGCACTAGGCAGAAAAGATCCAAAACTATAAACACTAGTATAACCCGTCACTGACCGGAGGATTTGTCCGCCAGAAATAGGCTCTGAGGAGCCGCCGTGGCGATGTAAATAAACGTGTGCCACACACGAAGAAGAGCCGACTTCAACAAAAAACATTACTCCGCCTAGTGGTCTGGCGGTGAATTGCGTTGCAACACGCGCAACCGTGGGGGAACTCTAAACCAAAACGAGTCCGTAGAAGCTGCGTGCGTGCGTGCGTAAAAACCGACTATAATTCGGCCTCAAGTTCCTCTTTTCCTTCTCACACAGAAGACTTCAGATTCTCTGCTGAGTCTGATTCACTGATTACTCTGTTTAGCTGGTTTAAAACTTTAAATAAACCCTATTCATAAAGTCATGATCTTCTCGCCCTGCAGCTTACCGTTGATGGACTTCAGCCAGCTCCTCCTCCTTCTCCCTGGTCACCCTCTCCACCTCCACCCGCTGCCTGGCCCTGACCTCTGACACCTCCACTTTCATCCGGCGGTTCTCCTCCTCCGTCTGCACCAGCCTGTCAGCGAACTCCTGCCTGATCACCTCGGCCAGGCGGCTGCGCTCGTCCGACAGCTTGTCCCTGGTCTGCAGAGACGAGTCACATGAATTCCAAGTCTCAATCTGTTTTGTAGTGAAATGTTTCCATTTAAAAATGACAGGGATTCTCTCTTTACCTGTGTGATGTCCTCCATCTCCTGTTCTCTCTGTCGGAGCATGGCCTGCAGTCGGATCAGCTCTCCCTCCGTGTCCGCCTGCTGCCTCCTCAGCTCTTGTTGTTTCTCCACAGCCGTCCTCTCCGAGCGCTGCAGCTCCCTGACCTCAGACTCGTATTTCTCGCCCAATCGCTTCACCCTGAGAACAGAGCAACGAGCCGTTATTCACACACAGCCAGGACTTGCAAACAGAAAAAGAAGCACGTTGACCGAGGACGTGGAAAGTTGTCTTTGAAGCCACTCACCTGTTGTCGGCTGCCCTCTCACACTCCTCCTTGTCCTTGCTCGTCTCGTCCTCCAGCGTGCAGATGGCCAGTTCGATCTCTTTGTCGCGCTCTCGTCGCAGCGCGTCTTTGAGCTCGCGCTCACGGCTCAGAAGCCACGCCTCCTATAGACACACAAATACACATGACGGCGGTTCTGAAGGACGATTTAATTCTTTACTTATCAACCAACATCTGTGAGTAGAAGTTACTCGGTTCTTCCTCAGCGGATCTGATCTACACTGTTGAGAATTTCAAACTTTTAACTATAGTCTGAGCTGATTGAACTTAACCAAATAAAGATAGGAGTAGTTTTAGTTAGATATAAGGCCTTGGTACAAATTATTTAATAATTACCTTTTCCTTCCTAGGGTTTAATCTACAAATTAAGAATGAACGTTAACTTGATCTCATTTCTAACTTCTGTATTAAAGCATAATTTCATTAGATTCATTAAACTCACATAGAGTTCCAGAAGCTGTCTGATAAAGTCGTGGAGGTCAGACAGAGTGACGTTGTTGACTTAATTCTGTTTCATTGCTTTGGTTTCGAGGATCCGAATGTTTACACAGTCAGGTTTGTTTTGATATCGCTGAAACATAATAATCTTTTCTCCAATTGTAAACACCTTTGGCCGACATTGCATCTGTGGTTCAAGGACCTTTCTTGAAGTAAACAGGTTGCCTAGCAACTATAGTGTCATTGGGAGTGTCTCCCTGTTCTACTTCCGTATTCCAAATGCCAGGAGGATGGATTACGCGTGCGCACTTCCGAGGAGGAGGAACGAAGATCTACTGTATAAAATGGACAGACCCCGGATGTTCGAGGCGCTCTGATACAACTAATGTACTGGAAGCCCATTGCTTTTGCTGGAACTTGTTCATTGTCTCCTAAATAAATTCTTAATTGACTAAACTGAGTTTGGCTCATATCTCTTAAAGGATAAAAGATCACGCTTTAACAACCCCATCACAGTTTCCTCTAATAAAAAAATTGAGAGTTGCATGACACTAGTCGCTCTCACTCCACAAAGCTGGAAATGTACCGGAATCCCAACATGAAATGGAAAAAGAAAAATTTTGGCCAATTTCTGCCAATTTGACACAAGAATGAATAATCCAGCCAGATGCCTCCAGGGCCCAATGAGAGCACCAGGTCACATCTACAGGCTGTGACTCACGGGACTGTGAACACGAGAGGAGCTACTGAGTTCCATCAGAGAAGCTTTGGACAGGCGGCACCGACTCATAACAGTGCATCAACAAACCTCTTTTTTCTTGTAGTTTCCTTCCCAGGTTTGCCTGTCGATGCCCAGTCGTTCTTGTAATGCCTTCATCTCCACCTGTTCACACACACACACACACACACTCTGTGAATGTGCTGCAGACATGACAACTGCCTGAAGTTCACGTTCCTCTGCACCGTCCACACTCCTCACCTGGTGCCTCCTCTCCTGCTCCTGTCTGGTTTTCTCCAGCTCTTCTCTGAGCACTCGTGCAGCCAGAGAACTGTTCTCCTCCAGCTGCCGCTTCAGATCCTCCAGCTCCGCTCGCTGCCTGCGAGACAAAGACAAGAGCCAAGAGCATTGAGAACCACAACACTTATCATAACATAACTGTAACTCCGCTGTAAAATACAGCCGATTCACTCAGGACTCTTTGGAACATGAAAACATTCCAGGATATATATTTACTAAGTTTTGCAGAATGAGACAGGCAGTCACAATCATCAAGTTTCACAGGGAAACATATTATTAAACACTTAATTTATATATCTGAATATACACATAAAACGTATATATTCCAATGTTTTACCTTTGGTTAACACTGGCTCATGCTGATTTATTTACTTTAACATTTTTAAAGTGTTTCTTATATTTCCTGCAGGATTGCAGAAGAGACATATTTTCAAAATTTAAAAAGATCAGTTCTGAGCAGAATTCACAATGAACCAGTTTCTGTGAGATCTTGTTTGCTTTGTTTCTTCAGGTTCCCGTGACAGAGAGAGGGAGAGGGACGGATGACCTTTGACCTCACCGAGCAGACAGCTGGGCCAGCCTCTCCTTCTCGTCGGACACCTCCTTGGAGAGACGCCTCCTCTGCTGCTGGAGGGAGAGCTCCTCCTCCTGAAGCTGCTTCTCATACCTGACACAAACAAGCATCATCAGTACACACAGGTGGATCACACAAACAAGCATCATCAGTACACACAGGTGGATCACACAAACAAGCATCATCAGTACACACAGGTGGATCACACAAACAAGCATCATCAGTACACACAGGTGGATCACACAAACAAGCATCATCAGTACACACAGGTGGATCACACAAACAAGCATCATCAGTACACATGGGTGGATCACACAAACAAGGGACTCATTATCGAATACCCGCTAATAGCCTTCCATGTGCTGGACTCACTAACTCTGCTGTGTCTCTCCTCATGTAACCTGAAATGAAAAGCCTCTCTCGGCCTCTGGTTGTTTCTCAGTCTCTCTCTCTTTCCTGTTTGCGTTGCTTGATGAAGATGTTGAATCAACAGAAGAGTGAAGGCCATGTCACTCAGGTCTGAAAACATTAAGCTCAACAAAGGCTGCTTTGTCGACAGTGTTTTCATATGGAACATTTTAATTATATGACGCAAACATGGATAGGCAGAGGAGGCCAGTGTGAGTGACAATGAGGTGCCATGCCCACCTCTGCCTGGTGAGCTCCCTCTCTCTCTGACACTGCTCCTCCTTCTCCTTCTCCAGCTGCTGGCGGAGCTCTTCACACTGGCGGAGGACGCGCTGGGCCACCTGGTCGTCCGCCTGCAGCAGCTCCGTCTCGTGGAGCGTCCGCAGCTTCTTCAGCTCCTGTTTGTGTTTGGAGATCAGCTTCTGGATCTCCGGCTCCAGACCTGGGAGCAGAGGAGCAGAGAGGAGACGTGTTTTTGATCTATTTGTATTTTCACGAGTCAGATTCCTGTACGGCAGTTTACATTTTTTGGTCCATATTGGTGAGAACGAGAGTAGATGACTCAGTGAAGAAATACAAACATTTCTGACGTGTCTTCCTGCAATATTTGGTATGGTGTCCCCTGCGTTCCCCATTACTCTGCATCACATGATCACACTTCATATGAACCATTACATTGTGGCTCGGACAACTTTACATGTCAGAAAACCAACACACTATAATTAAACCATCTAAAAAAAATGGCGTACGTATAAAGTCTGACCGTGGCAGTTTATCAGCTCTGCCAAGAAACTAAACATTTGAATCCTCAACCTCTCTCTGTGAAGGTCGTGTCAGAGGTCGTGTTTTCAGTAAAGAAATGAAAATAATTCTTTATCTCCAGAGCTGTGACTGTACAATCACATCATCAGCACTTTATGGAAACTGACAGGGACATTTGATGGAATCAGCTCATCACAGTAACAATAAGCACATTGAGATTCAGGGAGTTGCTTTGAGAAGAACAAGAACAAAGTCTCAGTAGAGAAACATATGTGACGTGTATATACAGAGTTCAAATTAACTACACTTTCATACAAGTAATGAACGTGGTGCAGCTCTCATCTTCTAGGCTTTAAGAGTCCCATCAGAACCAGGTCTCTCACATCGTGCTGCACCTCAGGAACAGGCTTCACTTCCAGGGTGAGAGGTTCTCTGGTTTCAGCACTCACTCACTCGCTCACTCACTCGCTCGCTCACTCACTCCAGCTACGGACCTTTAGGAAGTGAAATCTTATCCACAAAGACTTTGTGTGTCTGTGAGAGGAGCGTCACACATCTCCATTCAGTGTCCAGGTGAGGGAACAGGAAGGAGCTCCTGAGGATCACAGCTTCTCTCTACATGTGTGTGTCTCTACATGTGTGTGTGTCTACATGTGTGTGTCTCTACATGTGTGTGACTCTCCGTGTTGAGTTGGATGTGTTTTGTCACCGGCCTCTGGATCTGACCGGCCTCGACCCATCTGGCTTCTGACACAGCTCTGGTCACATGCCTGGTGCCCCCCCGGACCCTCCTACCACCCGCTCTGTCCCAGCTCTGCTTTCCTAATCCTATAAACATTTTCTATTTCACATTCCTTCTTCCCTCCTCTCCTTCTCTGTCTTTCTAACATTCAGAAACTTTCTACGCCACTCTGTAATCATCTGCCTCCGACCTCAGGCACGCCATAACATTCCTCTTCACTCGTTTGACCTTCAAAGCTCCTCCTACACATCCCATCGCTCTTTCTAGCCCCTCCCACCAGCGCTCCACTCTCCGCCTGCTGTTGCTTCTTAACCTCCGACCTCCTAGTCACGTCTAAACTTTGGTTGAAGCCATAAACAACCTGGAGCTGGTCACAGGGCTGTAGAGAAATACAAACAGTTCTTTATCTCCAGAGCTGGGACTGTACAAACATGTCATCGGCGCTTCCTGACAACTGACTGGGACATTTGATGGTATCAGGTCATCCCAGTAACAATAAACCCAGTGTGTTTCAGGGAGTTACTTCCAGAAAACTGGTCGAGAATGAACAAACCAAAGGGACAAATGCATCACCACAATGAGGGGATAGAATTATGCTGAATCACTGACGTGTGTTGCAGGATTCTGTTGGGAAATAAAAGTTTCAATCCCAGATTTCCACTCGGAGGCTTCACTACCTTTCACAGTGATCTCTTTAATCTTCCTGGTTTTCTCGTCGATCCATTTCTCCCGTCGTATTTTCTCCGTGGCGCTCATTAGGTCCTTTAACTTCTTGATCTCCTGTAGAGGGATGAAGGGAGTGGGGGCGGAGAGTAAGTTATGGTGGTGACACAGTGAAGTGAAGTCATGAGAACAAATACACCAGCATTTATATCATTTAAAACAAGAGAGGTGGTTTGTAGAGATTAAATGTTTACATCCTAACACAGGCTACATCCACACTAACACAGCTGAAAATGTACACAGGTCGTGTGGTACGAACAGGAAGTAGTACATCTACTCTGCAGTTGGTTGCTAAATAACAGAAAATTCTAAGAACGAGGAACAATGATGGTGAAAGGTAAGAGCAGAGACTGGATGTTGTCCCAGATTCAGCTTTCACACCATAACAAATTCAAAAGGTAAGTTGAGTTTGTTAAAAGATCAAATCTCAAATTGAGAAACACCACAAAGGAAACAAGAGGAAGAGGAGAGTGGAGACAAGACGATTTACAGAATAAGATAAAACCCTGAAAGCTGTAAATCTAAACCTAGAGATGAGAAAAGACCGAGGGGACTCACATGCAGACACACTGTCCGAGAGATTTTGTGTGGGATAAATGAAATGAAGAAAGAAGTGGTAGAATGAGAGAGACGATCGAGTCAATGGATGAACGGGTTCGAGGAAAATAAAACAAAGTTACCTCGCACAAGGGACCCAGAATTTGCCAAACCTAAGGCCAAGAAAATACAGACAAACCGACGGGGACAGAGGAAGACAGCGAAGAAGAGGAAGAGAAAAACAGAGAATAGACAGTTAAACAAAAGGCAACACAGCAAGAAAGCAAGACACACACCAAGCAAAGCAGAGGCAGAGCGGCCGGAGCTGTTTGCAGTGGGAGATACAAAGAGGTGGATTCCTGCGTCTTCAGGGAAACATTAAATCACTGGTGTCATCCTCCAGCTCACCATTTCATGCTGCTCCTGCATCTGTGCGATCTGCTTGGTGTATTTCTGATCCACCAGCTTCAGCTCGCCCAGCACTCCCTCACAGCGCTCACTCAGGGACTTCTTATCGTTGATCAGCTGACGAGCAGATTGCAAACCACAGTCAGAGGAAGAAGAAGCCAGCGAGGAGACGTGTTGAGTTTCCACTGCACGTACCTGATCGATGAAAGTGAGGTGTCTCTGGATGGTGGACTCGTGTTGTTCCTTCTGGAGATGGAGGTTCCTGTTCAGCTCCTTCTCCGTCTCATTCACAAGTCTCAGCGTCAGCTCCCTCTGCTGGGCCTGACGCACACAACACAGAGACCATCAACAAACTTCCACTCGTGGTCACTTACAGGAAAATACCGGGATCAAGGATCACTCGCTCGGTTTAAATTCCCTGCGAGGTGTGTGCAGCTCCTCACCAGCGCCGCCTGCAGCATGTGCACGCTGCGTTTCTTCTCCTCCAGCTCCAGCTTGATTCTCATCATGGGGCTGGTGGCGTCGGAGCCGGGGGGGCCCGACGCCTGCTCGACCGCCACCAGCTCCTCCTCAGACAACACAGCCTGAGAACACACAGGTAGAGTCAGCACGTTTTTTAATGATGGGTTATTTTAATTTATAAATGGCAAATAGATGTTCCTGGGATGGGGACACACTGATACACAACAGGAATGAAGAGTGGCCCGGACCTCTCTGTGTGATCCTGAGGTGACCGAGCGAGGTCTCTCCTGTTCAGACTTCTCCATCTCGTCCAGGAAGCTCATGATGCTCTGCAGCTTGGCCTCAGAGAGCAGGGCGCCCCCGTCTGGCAGAGCCGGGTGGTGACTCAGCTGCCTGTGGCGCTCCAGGTTGTCGGTGGTCAGAGAGATGGAGTCTCCGTCCTTTAGATGAGAGACAGGAAGAGTGCAGGTTTGTTTATTGCTGATTTATTCGGCGATGAAAACCCGCAGACTGAAGACAAGCTCCTCATACCTAGGGTTGCAAAATTCCGGGAATATTCAAAGTGGGAAACTTTCCATGGGAATTAACGGGAATATACGGGAATTAACGGGAATTAACTGGAAATGTTGTGGGTAACTTATACTAACTGTATTTACCTTGTCATATACAGACATAAATATAAACATTTTGTTTTGTCATAGGCTGATTTGAGCCCTGAGGAAACTTTGGGCACTTGACTATATGCTTCTGCATCGTTGTGTCATTCTTAACATAGGTCTTTGCACAGTATTTGCACATGTACACAGCCTTTCCTTCTACATTGGATGGGGTGAAATGTCTCCACACATGAGAGAGTGCACGTGGCATTGTTCTGTAGAATAAGATGAGAAAAAAGTTTGTAAAAAACACTAATGCAATGCCAGAGATATAAATAGTTAGCCAAACAATTGGAATCGTCTGTAAACATATTTTACAATTGATGGATAAATTAATGGAAATAGGCTAGATGAACAGATGAACAATCCTCAATCAGCATGCTAATATATTTTCCCAGTAATATCATGGAAACTTACCTGACTAGTCCTGCACTCTACAGCAGGCCTCAGTAGCCCTGCTGTAGAGTGAAGCATGCTGGGAGTTATCTGTGCATGTGATGGAAGAATGCACAGTGGAGGGTTGAAACTCAACGTTCCATACATCTTTAAAATAGAGTTTTGAATGATGTTTTTATTGCTCAGCGTTTAATTTGCGTATTTATTTTTTTTTTCCAAAATTCCCGAGCTAAACTTCCCATGGAAAGTTTCCGGAAAGTTTCCGGAAATTTACCGGAAACTTTCCACCCCTTTGCAACCCTACTCATCCCTAAGAACATTGAGACTGACCTCATCTATCCAGGCGTACTTCTCCTTGTGGTAGCTCTTGGGCTCGGACAGCCGCTCGGGCTCGGACAGCCGCTCGGGCTTGTCCTCCAGCAGCTTCAGAGTGTCCAGCAGCTCGTTGAGCGTGGTTTTAGACTGAGCTCTGCTGGACAAAGCTCCCTGACGCTGCTCCTCCACACTCACAGACCTCTGCAGAGCCTCCTGGAGTAAGGACATCACACATATAATTAAGACAGGACCAAATAGAAAAACTGATTTAATTACTGGTGAGTAACTTTGATCGTTTATAATAACGTACCTGGGAACACTGAGAACCTCTGCGATTGGAGAACGACGGGGAAATGGCTCTGAAGCTGAGCTCCGCTATGTCAGACCCAACATTCAAATTGGTGTCTATGGAAACATTTGACCAGAAGGTTTATTACAGGATTCTCTCACATCAGATTTTAGTAACCTCAACTGCACATGAAGATGTGTTTGGCGTTGAGCTCACGGCGTTCCGACCTGTGTTCTTGGTTTTGATGTCCGTTGGTGACATCGGGCTGATGTTGCTCGGAGAGGCGGGACTTCTGTTGGTCTGATTCCTTCGTCCGATCACACCGACCGGCTTCATGCTCTCCACCTCAGCCGCGTGATGCACCTCTGCCACTCGCTGGGTTCTTTTCTGTGGCAGCTCCTGCACCACACCACCAGAGGGAGACATTGCAACACATCACAAAAGTGTTGTGAACCAAACTCAGTGTGATGCGATTGATTTACTTTAGAAACAATCATTGAACCCTGACTTAGAGTTCACGGCAGGTACGTACATCAGCCGTGATCAGCGGCACGGCAGCGAGACGGGCCAGACGAGCTTTCTCTTTACGGACCAGTTTCCTGTCGTTCTCCTGGTTCTGCTGCTCCGGACAAATATCCTCCTCTGCCCTGTCCTCCTGCTCCTACAAGACAAAAGAGGATTTTAATATCAGGAGTGGGATGGAGTTTGTGATTGTGAAGCATTAGGATTAAAGAATTATTCACCTGGGAACACTGAGAACCTCTGGGATTGGACGGAGCAGGAGAAATGGCTCTGAAGCTCAGTTCACTTACGTCGGCCACAATGTTCAAATTGGAGTCTGTGGAAACATAACCATCAGGAGGCCCGTCAGAAACAACGGATTTTTATCAATTTAAAGATGAAATAAGATGATCGTGGATATTTAAACACAGGTGATAGTCCAAAGCTCCTAGAGAAGAACACACCTGTATTTTTGGCTTTGACCACAGTGGGCGACACGGGGCTGTTGTTGCTCGGCGAGGACGCTGGACTTTTAATGGGCAGAGAAATCTTGGGTGGTTTCTTCCTCCCAACCCCACTGGTCGGCCTCTGGTTCTCAAGCTCCGGCTCGGCCGCATGCTGCACCTCTGTGACCCGCTGGGACCGTTTCTGCTGCAGTTCCTGCACCACACCACCAGGGAGAGACAGGGGACAGTGTCATAGACCATAACGTGACGCCTGTGTGGGTTGTTTTCCTTTAATAACGTCCATTAAGTTCCACAAGTATTTGATTACCACTGGAGAATCAGCACTTGGACTAGAATCTTTTTTCTAACATGACAATTTCAGAGATGTTATCCAACCAAAAAGGGTCAAACAAAAACCGCATGAGCTGCATTATGGGAAGTGTGCGCCCTGCGGTTGTTGGGGCTCGACACAGACTGAGGATTTTAGCTGTGGTCGTCTCTAATGCATCAGTTTTGAAAACATGTCTTCTAACTTCTTCAGTAAATCAGAGGTGGGCACCTGGATGGCAGCGAGACGAGCCAGACGAGCTTTCTCCTCACGAATCCGTTTCCTGTCTTCGTCCCGTTTCTGCGGCTGCTCCAGGCGACTGTCCTCCTCCGTTCTCTCCTCCCACTCCTACCAGGAGACAAACAGGTGAGATAAACCCAGTTGAGACTGTGTGGAATGAAAGGTGAGCAGTGCAGCAGCCTGAGGACAGATGGATACCTTTCTTTTACCAGCAAGGATGCGTTTGAGCGCTGCCTGGTTTGTGTGTCGTCTCTTGGCTCTGTACCAGCGCTGGATGGTGACTGCTGCCTGGTTCACCTGCTGAATAAACCTTCAAATACACAGAGGACTGCTGTGAGTCACAGAACAACAGTGACAACTCATGAAGAACATCATTAACGGCTCCAACCTTTCAGCCTCCTCCTCAGTGACCTCCTTCCTCCGGAGCAGGACCGGGCTGCCGTGGAGCGCCGACACCGGAGATCTGTTGTTGGGGCTTAAAGATGCTGAGGAGAAATTCTTCTGGGACTTGGTGAGGGAGCCGTTCTCCAGTGACACTTCATCGTTTGCTGTGGCTTTCAGGATGTTACTGAGAGAGAAAGATAAATAACCAACTGATCTTAAACACAAGAACTTTCTCATGAATGCAGCTGCAGTTTACATTTGGCTTGGCCCTATCAATAAAAAATCTCTGAAACCACGACAGGCAACCGATTATACTGAGTGCACCACATACTTAAAGGACGGCTTCTGGTTGGAGCTCTTTGGCGTGAGCGGCTTCTCAGAATAGTTGTTGTGTAAGATGGTGGTGACAGAATTCCCCACCGCTCCCTTGTTGCTCCTGGGGAAAACAGAAAAGCACAATGACACCCTGCAGGAGACGATTCACAAACTCATGGAAGTCCCTCATGTGCGGGTATCAGTTTGAAGTATTGAGAACGGCCACGGCCATCTTTTCTCACCTCACCCCCCCCAGGGCCTTACAGTAACCCACACTGTACGTGCTGTGACACAAATTCTCATCATATTACAAAGTCAGCCCACACGGTTCTTTGACATAAATGTGAAAAAATGTGTGTGGGTGGATTCCTGAAGGCAGTATCAGCTGCTGTGATCCACAGGTATGAAACACGAGAGGCAGGAGTCCAGAATGCAGCAGTGCAGGTAGTGACTGTGCTGGTTTTGGACTCGTCCCTCTTCTACCTGGAATATTGTGAGCGTGCATGTGCGAGCACGGGGAATGTGTCAAAGACGCCGCCCACCTGTTGTTGGCGGTGAAGTTGGCGGCCAGAGCTATTCCAGGCGCTCTCTTCTTCTGGCTGATGGGCGAGTCCACGCTGCCGGTGCTGCGAGGACTCAGGTGCACAGGAAGAGCTCTGGGCTGGTCGTCCTTTGAGATGTGAAACGCAGAGTTAATACACAATGAGGCTTCAGGAGGTCGGCCGCTCCATTTTTAAAGCAAAAATACAAAATTTAAGCTGGTCGGAAAACTGCAGATTAGAATCAGAATCAGAATTCTTTTATATTCTAATATAAAAAACAACAATATATAAGAAATAAAATAAAATAAAATAAAATAAAATAAAATAAAATAAAATAAAATAAAATAAAATAAAATAAAATAAAATAAAATAAAATAAAATAAAATAAAATAAAATAAAATAAAATAAAATAAAATAAAATATATACATATATACAGTAACAGAGATTAACTGGTAATTGAATTAAAGAAATAAAATTGTCTGTTATCATCCTCGTACTTTATCCACCCCCTCTAATATGATAGCCAGCATATGTATAAATGACCAAATAAGAAATTGATTCAAATACCAGGACGTTCCACGTGGTTCCGTCCGGTGAGGCCCGGCTGAGGCTGGACAGTTTCCTGCGTCCGTCCACGCTGCTGTCGAACAGAGCCAGGTAGTCCTGGCTCTGTTCCTGACTGAGGAGCCAACAAGCCAATCACAGGTCAGGACCCGGTTATACTGAGCCACGCTGTTTACTAGTAAATCAAAATCATCACTGGTGGAAACAGAAATCTCAGAACCATTGATACAAGAGGAGGATGAAATCTGAAAAACTGTGGTATATATGTGGGCAAAGAAAATAAAGTCCAATGTGTCCTGATAAGTGGGGGAACAGCCTGTTCAGGGCTGAGTGTCACACAACAAGGGCTTAGCAGAGACACACAATCACACATCTCAACACAAAGCAGGGCGCTCCACTCGACGTGGTAAGTTGCAGCTTTTGTGATTAAATGTTGTAATGACAGCTGCAGAAACCGGTCTCATCCCCCCCCCCCCCAGGCACTGGAATCCACCACAGCAGCTGACTGGTCTGTGGGGGGGGGGGACTCTGCTGTGGATCCCATGTGAGTGCGTGCACACGTATGTTGATCTCCAGGGTCTGACACTCGTCTTTCAAACGGCACAGATGTAGGGTGACCTCCTGTCTGACCTCTGGTGCTGTCTGTGCTGCAGGGTGGGTGAGTGTGTGTGTGTGTGTGTGTGTGTGTGTGTGTGTGTGTGTGTGTGTGTGTGTGTGTCTGAGTATTCGGGGGGGGGGATCAAGCCAGCTGGCCCAATGTAAAGCAATCTGACAACACTATTCAGGCAGCACATTCCTCTACTTGTGCTTTGCAAGAGAGAGAGGAGCACGGGGAGGGGGGTGGGGGGTGGGGGGGGGCAGTAGTGAGGAGCACGGTGGTGAGTGACCCCCCCCCCCCAACGCCAGCCCTGGAGTCTCTGAGACTGTGGGACAGGGTGGGGGGGGAGGGCATTGGGGGTATTCAGAATGTCTTTAGATTTAAAGCCCCTGTGCATCCTGAGAGGCAGAGAGGGCGGGGGGGCGGGGGGCCGGGGGTGGGGGGGAGGTAATGGCGGCAGCTGCCGGACAATAGAACCAGAGCGTGCACACTTCTCCTTTCACTGGCTCCTGGTGGAGGGGGGGGTAACCTGACCCAGAGGTCCTGGGCCCTCCCCCTCGAACCTGGGACAAAGCAAGTGCCTGCACCCCCCACCCCCCCGACCCTAGCAACAGGCGCCCAGCTTCTCTTCCTCCAGCAGAAGCTGCCGCGCCACCACAGCTCTCATTGTGTGAGCCGCTGCCGCTCCGGCGCTGCCAGCTGTTCACCGCTCCCTGACGAGCAGCGGCCTGGGCCACAGGGTTTACAACAAAGATTCGTCGTGGAAACAGGAGCGCTGCCTCGGACGCTCCGACTCACATCATCTGAGATGCACACATTCTTTCCTGTCATTTCACAACAAACATGACCTTCATATTTCAGACACACGCATGCTGCTGTAGAGGTCGTCTGGGGAGCAGAGCTCGACCTCTGCAGAGCACCTGTATCAACGTCAGTGAGAATGAATGAGGAAAAAGGTTTGACCCAAAGAAATAAGAGGACATATGGATGGTCAGTACAACACGTGTGGTGAGCTGGTGACTGTGGGATGTGTTCCTACCTGAGACTGATGCTGGCCTGCTGGTTGACCTGCTGGTTGACCTGCTGGTTGACCTGCTGGTTGACCTGCTGGTTGACCTGCTGGTTGACCTGCTGGTTGACCTGCGTGGTGCTGTTGGAGCGCCGCAGGTTCTTGATGGAGCGGGAGCTACCGAAGCTGACATCACTCTGCGGATTTAAAAAAGCTTGTTGAAAGAATTTGACTCTTCATATCAGGAGGAAACTAAGACTGAGAAGACAGATGTCTCTCATTCCTGCATCTTGAAGGGATATCTGAACTAGGGTTGCAAAGGGGCGGAAAGTTTCCGGTAAATTTCCGGAAACTTTCCGGAAACTTTCCACGGGTATATTAAGCTTGGGAATTTGGGGAATTAAAAAAAAAAAAAAACTATGCAAATTAAACTGAGCAATAAAAACATCATTCAAAACTCTATTTTAAAGATGTATGGAACGTTGAGTTTCAACCCTCCACTGTGCATTCTTCCATCACATGCACAGATAACTCCCAGCATGCTTCACTCTACAGCAGGGCTACTGAGGCCTGCTGTAGAGTGCAGGACTAGTCAGGTAAGTTTCCATGATATTACTGTGAAAATATATTAGCATGCTGATTGAGGATTGTTCATCTGTTCATCTAGACTATTTCCATTCATTTATCCATCAATTGTAAAATATGTTTACAGACGATTCCAATTGTTCAGCTAACTATTTATATCTCTGGCATTGCATTAGTGTTTTTTTACAAACTTTGTTCTCATCTTATTCTACAGAACAATGCCGCGTGCACTCTCTCATGTGTGGAGACATTTCACCCCATCCAATGTAGAAGGAAAGGCTGTGTACATTTGTAAATACTGTTTAATCCCGTTAATTCCCATATATTCCCGTTAATTCCTGTTAATTCCCGTTAATTCCCGTTAATTCCCATGGAAAGTTTCCCACTTTGAATATTCCCGGAATTTTGCAACCCTAATCTCAACACTCGTAGACGATCCTCAGCTCCGCTCTGCTGCCGGAGCAGGAGCACACGTGTGGCAGAGCACCGACTCACCAGGGTGTTGCGTTTCCCTCGGCTGTCCCCGGCCACGGAGACCGACACGGAGCGAGAGAAACACTTCCCCGGCGACGCGCTGCTGGGTCTCTTGCACACTGAGAGCTGGGAGCCCGACAAGCTGAGGTCCAAAGCATCTCTGGAGACGCCTGTCGGGATGGAGGAGGGGCTGCGTGTCTTATGCATCCTTTGAAAACCTGCAGGAGAGGACAATGGGATGGAGGTCAGAGGAAATCAGGACTCAGAGGGTTCAACCACAGCAACACAGGGACTAACGGCCACTTTCATCTACAGCTTGTGTCCATTTTTTTCCCACAATACATGATCTAATTAAGAAAGATTGTGTCACAAAAGAATCACAAAGGATCCTCTTTACTTTTGTGTATTTATTTAATGAAAGTGTCTAGAGGCAGCTTGTGAACCCCTAGCTGGGAATCCCTGATGAAGCTTACTACAAGCAGTGGTGTATAAAGTACTTGAAAGCCATACTTGAGTAAAAGTACAGATATCTGACCTGAAAGTGACTTCGGTAAAAGTAAAAGTCACCCGTCAGAAAATGACTTGAGTAAAAGTCTTAAAGTAGCTCATATTAAAAGTACTTAAGTATCAAATGTATCTGGTGTTGAAATGTAGTTTAGTATCAAAAGTAAAAGTACAAGTACCAAAATTTAAAATGCAAAGTGCTTTTTATAGTAATCCTATACAGACACAAAACAATCCAACTGACTGAAAAATTATAACAACAATATGAATATAATGTATGTAATGTATAATTTTACAAATTTTGAACCCTAGATGAGAGAGAGTGAGAGAGAGAGAGAGAGAGAGAGAGAGAGAGAGAGAGAGAGAGAGAGAGAGAGAGAGAGAGAGCTGCGTCAACCTCCGCTGCTCAAGTAACGAGCCAGTTTGAGAATGTAAGAAGTAGAAAGTACACATATTTTTGTTCAAATGTAACGAGTAAAAGTAAAAAGTGGTCAGGAAAAGAAATACTCAAGTAAAGTACAGATATGTGACAAATCTACTTAAGTACAGTAACAAAGTATTTCTACTTCGTTACTTCCCACCACTGACTACAAGTGACCACAAGGCCTCGAAGGTTTTTCAGAAAGATCACACATTTGTCACTGTACAAATTCGTAGAAGATGCACTCGACAATTCTGACAGCGACCCGGCCTCATCCACGGGAGATGAAGAGATGAAGCAGCAGGAACCAAGTCTCGGTTTCAGAGGGAGAGGACAATACCTCACACACTCCCGTTGATGTGGTTGAAGATGCCGAACAGACATATCCACACCATGAAGAGGACTTATCTGATCACAATGATGTCATAAGCGATCCAGACTAGACCCCATCCTTTGATGAGTCCTTCGAAGGTTTGATCAAAGACCCTCCAGAAGTCAAGGAGATCAAAGTGTGGAGCGACGGTTGTGTTCATCAGAACCACAATGCATGTGTGTGTGTATTCTCTGAGCTTGCAAGGAAATACAGGAAACTACTCACAACATAGTAATACCTTGTTGCAGGTCGCACACAAAAGGAGTGTGACAGCATGCAGAGTACTACCAGTGGTGTATAAAGTACTTGAAAGGCATACTTGAGTAAAAGTACAGATATCTTACCTGAAAGTGACTTCAGTAAAAGTAGAAGTCTCCCGTCAGAAAATGACTTGAGTAAAAGTCTTAAAGTAGCTCATATTAAATGTACTTAAGTATCAAAAGTATATGGTGTTGACATTTAGTATCAAAAGTAAAAGTACAAGTACCAAAATTAAAAATGCTTTTTATCGTAGGTCTAAGACGTCATTTAAAAGTTGATATGATCGAACGTGATTGAACGTGTAATATCAAAGATTGGCGACTTCCTGTTGCGTTTTCCGTTACGTTACGCCAAAACGTCTTTATATATTTATATTATATTTCTCAAATAGTAATGCACTAGTGCGTAGAGCCCGTGTTGCGCTAACCTCCGCTGCTCAAGTAACAAGACAGTTTTGAGAATGTAAGAAGTAGAAAGTACCGAAATTGGTGTTCAAATGTAACGAGTAAAAGTAAAAAGTACTCAGGAAAATAAATACTCAAGTAAAGTACAGATATGTGAAAAATCTACTTAAGTACAGGAACGAAGTATTTGTACTTTGTTACTTGCACCACTGAGTACTACTGAACACACAACAGTTACAGAAAACTTCACCCGAGAGATTACGTCATCATACACCAGACTGTACAGAATCCATCACTTGGGCCATTAGTGTAAGAGGATGACAACAACAACACTGTTCCACTGAGTGTTGTGTACATTGTACAAATCTCTATTCTATGTGTAGCTACTTTGTGTTTACATTGTATTTTTCAGCTGGTTTAAAACCTTTTACTGAGTTTGTATTTGAATATTTCCTCTTTAAAGCTGTTACACAGTGTATTTGCACACAGGGAGGGACTAATAAAGGATCCAACATCTTATCTGACGTCACTTCCCTGTGCTTTACCAGCTGACTGGTAACCATGCGAGTCACTGGTGACGCTGGGTAACCTGGTTAGTGTTGCTAAGGGCAGTGAGGTAACTAAGCACATCTCTGTCGCTGTTGCTAAGGAGTAGAAACACAAACACAAGGTTCACAGCCCCTGGAAACAACCATCTACCACCACTGTTAGCCCTGTTAGCCCTGCTAGCCCTGTTAGCTCTGTTAGCCCTGTTAGCTCTGTTAGCTCTGTTAGCTCAGCTAGCCACAGGGGACGAGCCTGTGGATGACGACAGGTGAATTAGATCCCGTTACTTGCAGGAGAAGCAGTGGAAGCACACACAGCTGTGGTGAGCTAGGTTAGCATGCAGATGCTAGCTGGCTAGCTGTGCATCAGGGGAACGGTTCCGACCGGTTCCGACCACAGTCTATGGTTCCGACCCAGCAGCTGAATGTAAACAACAGGGACTTCACACGGATCTGCCCCGATGAGGGTTTGGATCCCTGCCTCGGCCCCTGGACTCCACTTGGGGGGGGGGGGGGGGGGGGGTCCAGGACTAACACTCAGCTCTTCAGATGAAACAAGTCCACGTTTGACCGATAATCAACACAAACAACACAACAGCTGATGAAGAACTCACTTCAGCATCGCGGGTCCGCTGCAGCTCGTCTCCTCCGGGAGGCTGAGACCCGGATCAGCTGGGTCAGGAGAACCAGATCAGCTGGGTCCGGAGAACCCGGATCAGCTGGGTCAGGAGAACCAGTTCAGCTGGGTCAGGAGAACCAGATCAGCTGGGTCAGGAGAACCCGGATCAGCTGGGTCAGGAGAACCGGATCAGCTGGGTCAGGAGAACCGGACCAGCTGGGTCAGGAGAACCCGGATCAGCTGGGTCAGGAGAACCAGATCAACCAGGTCAACCTGTTCAGTTGAACCAGTTCGGTTCAGTTCGGGTTAGCTCGGGTTAGCTCGGGTTAGTTCTCTGACTCTGCTCGGTTCTGTCTCTGGACTCAAACTGACGATCCGTGATAACGCGGAACATCATGTAGTGAAAACCCACTCGGCCCCGCCCCCCGTCGCCTGCGATTGGCGGAGGAGGAAGTCCCGTCCCTTCGTTCGTGCTTCTGATTGGTCAAGATAATCCGCCTCGCAGGGGGCGTGGCTCATTCAACCGTTTGGTTGACTTTACAAAAGGACGCTTTGATTTATTATCACTTCTCACTGAATAGGAAACAGTACAAAAGTTCCAGCTCGTTTAAAGATGATTTATTAAATGTTCCCTCAAACCTCAGTCACACAATGAACATGATCAGACACCAAGAAGACTTTAACAAAGAGAAACAAGGACTCACATCTCCAACACAATATTCACATCACAAAGAGAACAATTATTCAGAATGTGTCCCCATATATAGAATGATTAATGAGTTATAAAAACGGCCCCACTACTACTGTACCACTACATCTTAATATAAGACTATTGTGTCTCTCTGCATGTTTATTATTATTATATTTGTGTCTTTATCTCTGTGGTCAGTGTGTCTCTTTATGGTCAATTTGTCTCTGTGGTCATATAGCTTTTCTTTGTGGTGTTTTTTGTGTGTCTCAGTGGTTGTTTTGTGTCCCTTTGTCGTCATTGTGTGTCTCCTTGTGATTGTTTCTATCTATTTACAGTCACTTCTGACCTGCTCTTTGCCATGAATGCCTGTTTTGGTCGTTCTTCCAATCTATGAACTTATTATCTTATTTGAATCTAGATATTCTCTTATTTTACAGTTACAACAAACAATCAGAGATAACCCAGATCTCTGTTACAATCAGCATCTATCTTCTTTTAAAGTCCACAGCCGCCCTCCACACGTCGGCCCCCTGTGCCAGAGTGATCTCCTCCGGTAGAGACTCGAGCTCCAGCAGCGGTGGAAGGTTCTTCTCCTCCAAATGGTTCTCCATGGTGGACCTGATGCTGGAAACAGCAGGGAGGGAGAAGCGTTAGCACAGAGGCCATTGTTTTCACCCCAAGCATTCCTATTCACTCCTCTGCCCAGCTGCCGCCCCCACAGGAGTGACCTGCGGCCGAGGGGCTACAACTTAAGCTCCTTTCCCCTGACAGATGGCTGCCTGCAGGGTCACGCTCTCATCCTGGAAGTCAAAAGGCTCCACATCCCAGGGGAGCGCCCGGGCGAGACCTCCACACTCTCCTCTGATTCAAACTGTCTGGGATCTATGGATTCCTTTGGACCAGGGTGGTAATCTCTGACGTGACAAGAGGCACACGTCTTTCACTCATGATCTTTGTGTTTTTTACAAACACCCTTTGGAGAAATTTGTGTCATTACTGCAAATGTTTAAAGGAATGTTTAACCATTTGGTGCATTTCCTCCAACAGAAGCTAAACTGACAGACGGTGAATGAGTTTTCCTACAGATGGGTGAATACAAAAGGCTCGTGCTTACTCCCAGCCTGGTTGGTAACCCCGCTCAGCTACGGCATCGCTCGTCTTCAGCAGCAGAATCTCATGAAGCTCCAAAGAAAACGTGTCGACGTCTGTGACAGCGAGGAAAACCTTCAGCCCTTTCATCTCGTCCTCGGACAGCTTCTTCTGGAACCTCGGGGGCAGTTTCTGAAACGGGTCCTGAAAGAGAATCACGGATTTCCCTTTAATCGATGTTTAATTCACTTCCACGACTCTGTGCATCGTTGCAGAAACCGCTGCGAACACAGAATTCCTCGAACTCAGTTTTCATTGGGGTCAGTCTGTGGGCGCCGTGGGTCACATGGCACACGTCCAACGGATTACAGCCCAGAAAGTTTAACTCTCCGTGGTGTCGGGGTCAGTCTCTGGCAGCCAGCAGGGGTCATGAGTGATTATGTGGTCCTCGCGGATAGAGTTCCTCTCACGGATTTAACAGTTTCAGTCTGTGAAGGGGTTTGGTTCAAATATTTCTTCCGTCCACATCCAATAACTCTTTTTTTATTGATACTCACTTGTTTTCTGTTCAGCATGAGCTCGGATTTCCAACAAGTCAGGAACTGCCAGGTGAATATGCTGTGTTCCAGTTTGCATTCTCCAAGACCCTAAAATAAAAAGTTTCATGTTTTTAAAAGGTCACAGCAAACCATCGCGTTTTTTTGTGCAGGTTTTATCTCCTAAAAGGAACTTTTTTTGTAAGCAACATCTCTCTACAGCAGGAACCAGCTTCCAGTCATTTCTCTGTGACTCTGGAACCTGAACAATCTTTCAGATACGTTATCGTGGCAAGATGATGATGAATGTAGAGTTTACACCTTGGCACAAATATACTAGTAAATTTAACTTTTCCACTGAGGCGAGTTAAACCAGTCATGCAAATTTGTAGCAGCTGCGGGTTTTCGATCTGATTTTTGATTTTAATAGAAATCAATAGAAGTAGAAGACAAAACATGAAAACCAATGTTCATCTGCTTTCAGTCATGCACTGAACTCTGGATTGTCTCCTGACATTATCCGGAGGAGGAAGAAAATGTTCGAGAGAGTCTCAGGACTTTCTCCAGAGTGAAAGACAAACTCCAGAGAAGGCCGGACCCCATTGTTTGGGATTTTCTAGCTTTCTAGTCTTGTAAATCTTTTTCTGTAACATAGCAACAGAGAAGATCAGAGTCAGGTATAAACTGTTCAATTTGATTATGTAATATCTTACATATAAGTGAAATATTCCATAAATGGGACTTTCATTGAGAGAAAGTCAACAAGAGAGGGTTGTTTTAATTGTGCATTCTTTACAAGATGAGATGGAATCCCTTTCTTTGCATAGTGGTGTTGCAGTGGAAATAGCTGTGGGTCTGGAGGCTTCTACCTTGGCTACAGTGCTGGAAATCTGTGGGCGCATCTGCAAAGAATCAGTGAGGTAGGATGAAAGTTGACCCTGAGGATCACCGCCCATCTTGCCAAGGAAGCGAAGGCCGATCTCCACCACGTACACGGCGTCACAAACATCTGTGTACGAGCGCAGCACCGTCCTCATGGTGCTGCACACAGAACCCTTCAGCGCCTCCTGCAGGACGGACAGGGAAACAGTCAGCAGGGCCAAGGGAAGGAATTTGACCTCTAACAAAGTGGCCTCACCCACTCGTACAGGGGAGACTCCTGTGAACATTCTTCAGCTGGCACCACTCAGTTCCAGATCCCGACTGGTACTGTATCTAATGTTCTGAGCTGAGGGAAATGCTTTTACCTGACAAACCTTCCCTCTGACCTCGGATAGAACCACAGAGAAATCCTGCAGGTGTCTGTTCAGGTACCTCGACGTGTCCTGGTTTTAATCAGAGTGGAAAACAGTGCTGGTGAGAGGAATGTTTGTTTTACCTGAGACGGACACACAGACACATATTTAGATTTTACCCCTTTGATGAGAGGTTTTCCAGCCAGGAAGCGGCGGGCGAGCTGCGTTTGGATCCCCGTCAGATCGTAGCTGCTGTCCGTCTCCCGGCCTTTCTCCAAGGTGTAGTGACAGTGAGCTAACACCAGGGGCAGCAGCTCTCTCTCGGGGTTGCACAGAGTCAGCTGGGTCTCGGAAATCCTCTCCAACATGACCATGTACTCACTGAGGAGATGAAACAGAGTTAAAACAGTTTTAGTTGCTGAACCCTGAGTTCGTCCTCGTCTCATCACGTGACCTCTGCACGGACCTGTCCTCCTGGCGACTCGCTCTCCTGGCCTCTGTCACCAGGCTGTTGTGAGTCTTGGACAGGAAGTCCACCAGCGTGCGGAGACACGACCCCGGGCCGTGTCGGGCCGGTGTCAGAAACTCCCCGGGGCTCTTGGTTGTCACCTCTTTCTCACACAACTTCACATCCACACCCAATTCTGCTGCTTTATACACACACACACACACACACACACACACACACACACACACACACACACACACACACACACACACACACACACACACACACACACACACACACTCACACACACACACACACACACACACACACACACACACACAAACACACACACACACAGGCGAAAGTAAATTAATATGGGTAGGAATAGGTGTCACATTAAGAATAACAACAAATTACAAAAAAAATTTTTTTACTGTTATTTTCTATTTGATTCTTAGCTGTCAGATAATTCATCAAAATATATTGAATATTATATTATGAATTGTATATTAAATACTTATAGAAGTTTTTAATTTGACAAATTAATTAAAATGTGAGGTTCCCATTATTTCACATTTTACTGAAGACTTCAGAGTTTCTACATTAAACATCGTTGTCAAACAATTCACTAACTTCACTTTCACTCAATTTAAATCATGTCATTTATAATAACTATAGATATAAACTATATAGATATGTGTATTTTACTTGACAGTAGCCGTCATATTAATATTATCACACCGGTCATAACAGCAGTATTTAGAACAGCAGCAGTAACAGAGGGTTCGATGTTTGTGATTCTAATCGTGTCTGAACGGATCGTGACAGAACAGATTATTTCCCTTCACAGATCCATCTCTCCACCATGAACCAGCTCAGGTGCTTACAGCGGTTTGCCAGCTCCGCTCGGAGGCAGTTCCACACGCTGAGGAAGGTCGTCACTCGCTCCTGCAGCTTCCTCTTCTGGTATCCTGAGGACCACAACGACACAGGCTCAGGTTGTGTGAGTGTGTGTCTGTACATGTGTGATATTAGTGGTGGGATCACATTTATTCTTTCGTTGATTTTGCTGCTTTAGTTTGTTATTTGTCAATTCAGACACGTGTGAGGATGTGGTAGAGACCTGCAATAAGTTTATATGAAAACAAAAAAGACACACATTCAAATATAATTATAAACGTTCAGAAATAAATGAGACATTGATTTACCTGCTGGAATCTGCTGCAACATCTCAGCAATAGTCTGAGCTGCAGACGTCAGAGGAAACACCCGCAGCAGGTCTGACTGTAACACAACCAGCTCAGGGAGGTGGTGCAACTGCCTCACACAGTTTATCTGAAACACACACACACACACAACACAACATATTCAATGAGAAAAACAACACAAAAGTTGAGTTTGAGGAAAACTAAACCTGTGGAATGGGATTGTGGGAACCTTGTTGAGGAACTCGAGCAGCAGAGGTAAAGAGCTGCGTTCCTTCGCCTCCCCCACCAGCTGAGAGAATCTCTCCACTGTCATGATCTCAGGAAGAGTCCAGAAGGACGAGCGGTGGGTCGGGCAGTCGGAGGGGAGCGACAACACGTTCCCCGGATCCCCGAACACCAGGTTCCTCAGGGAGCTTCCAGCAGGTCCATCGTCAGCACCGATTCTGTCCTGAGCTTCAGAAAGACTCTTCTGCAAATCCTGGAGGAGAAAAGATTTGATCACCACGCTAAACAAAAATGTGATCACAGCATTTTAAGCAACAACAGAACATTTCTTACTTGAAGCACTGGGTTGATGGCAGCGTCACGGACAAGCTCCTCCCACCGCTGCCGTTCTGCTTTGGAGGACAGATTAGGAATCTGACCTCGGGAGCCTGTGATAACATTCAGCAGAGTCAGCGTTTCTTTACATGAACAGAAGCACTGAAAGTGGTCAGAGAGTCAGAATCACCTGAGTTGAACTCTGTGCAGACGCTGAGAACCAGATGAACTGTCACCGCCGTGTCGTCCCGGTTCAGATTCAAACTGCGACCCAGCACGCTCATGTCCTTCAGAAGGTGCTGCCACAGGAAGCTGGAAACGTCCGTGGGCCTGGGCTGGACCATGTCCTGGACGGCCTGCAGCACAGAGAGCAGCACAGCAGGGGGTTCACGGGACGCCGATCACAACAATCCGCTCATCGGTTTGAGAGCAGGGATCATTGATTACAGGATTTTGAGTGAAAGTTTTACAAAATCTGAATGTCAAAAAACTGAAGTGTGGTGCAGATGGAAGTGAGGTCTCACGCTCTGGTTTCTTGTGGCTCCTTGAAGCATGGCGAGGTGCGTGAGCAGCCGCAGGACGCAGGACTGAGCGCACGTCATCTGCCTCTCAGGGGCTTCAGACCTGCGAGCAGCTTCTCCTAACACGTGTCCCGTCCGAGTCTGATCTCTTCACACCACCGAGGAGGAGAAACTCAAATGAAATCCACCGAAACACAAACATCCGGCCCCACACTGGTTAGTTTAACGTGTCATTACCTCTCATTTGCCTGTGCAGTGAAGCCTTGGACTGGGTGATAGTTCTCTCCACCGATGGGAACTCCACAGTCAGGGCAATTGGATCGAACCACCGGTTTGCCACACTGGGTGAAAACCCAGAAGCACAGAATGTATTCACTTTGTAAAGATGAACTCATTTTCAATGCTTGATGCAAGAACAGGACAGAAAAAAGCTCTCACCTCTCCCACGAAGCAAACGTGTCCGTTTTCACAGGCTGAAAAGAAGCAGAGAGATGTGAGAAGCTGACGAGAGAAGCAACGAGCAGCTTCACGCTGTGAAACACTTACTGTACGACCGCAGCTTCTTTTTCTCTCCCAGCCACTGCCGGGCTTCGGCCGAGTGATCGTCCGGCATCGTTGGCAGGAAATAGTTCTACAAGGGAAAAGGTGAATTATACAGAAATGAGATAGGAAATTTCTTGCTCGCTGCCTATTATATATTCTTCTTTAAAGAAGTCCTCCAGTGTTTATGCTGATATTATTTGTTAAAGTTTCCTTTAGAATCTTCAAATGCTTCATGTCTCTAAAATCTGTCAAACCTCAGTTAAATGTATGTAAATCAATAAACCAGAATAAATGATAAAAAAGCTGAAATTGGGCGGTGAATTAGAATAATATGGTTTATTCTAAAGACCATCTCCCCTGGGCAGTCAAGGGAAATCCTGTGGCGCCACCAGCTGGTGACAACACATTTTACACTGTACTGCACGTGACGCAGTGATGTCATCATGAACGTAGGACATGATGAAGTAAGAGGACAAGTGGCGTCTTACTCTGACCTTCTGCGGCTGGGAGGCGATCTGGTAGAGAGGAGCCAGTAACTTATTTCCACTGAGCAGCACCGAGGCCTGATGCACCAGCAGCTCCAGGACGGTCTGTCTCTGAGGACAGAGATCGTCGCTGACGCAGAGACGTGAGCCCGGTCCACCGATCTCATTCTGCAGCAGTGACGAGCAGAACTCCCTGAGCTTCACCGGCTGGATGTTCATGAGGAGCGGCTGCAGTCTCTCCTTGTCCTGTACGTTCACATGGGGCCAAAACACAGTGAGTCAAGAAGAGACTGATTGCAAACACTTCACAGTGAAATATTATTTAACCTGTGAAACCCAGAACCAGCACAGAGAGTTCCAGTATCGGGCTCATATGACACAAAAGGCCTTGAGACGTGTGCAGCGACCTGTGCTGAGGGCTGTGAGCGGACGTCAGGTGATCTGAAGCGGGAGGTGACGTCCCTGAACAAGGCGAGAGCCACGAGTCTCATCTGAGAACCTCTCAGCTTCTACACAGGGAGAGGAGAACAGCAGAGAAGCAGGAATCATTCAACTCGTGAGAGAAAAACCACAAGAGAAGTGAAAACTCTTTATTAATACAATTTAGAAACAGGTCTACAAAAAATGACAGTGAGAACTGAAAGATCGATGACCTCTGACCTTTAGTTGTGTCAGGGAGTTGCCGGCTTTGTTTTGCAGCCGAACCTGAGTCACGGCGTCTCTCACTTCTCGGTAGGACGTCCCACAGCACAGGAAGGGGTCCGGGGTGGTCTCCACCTGAGGGATCAAACATTCTACTGTGTTATTACAGGTAAGTAGTTCATGGAAGATAATAGAGCAGTACAGCTCCATGTTGTGGTTTTATATAAATGCATGTGTTTATATACATTGTTGATTAATATTAATTTGATTCTATATTGAAGATTTGCCAGTTTTTTGTAGTTTTATTTGAAACAAATATCTTTGGAACAAGTGATTTGAAAACATTCCTCTGGTTCTGTGAAACTGAGATGGACATTTTTCAGTAATTTCACTGACATCGACAAAATGACCAAAGATTAATTGATTATGAAAATAAGTGAAAACCAACACATTCAAAATGTTTGCACAGTCGAACAGCAAATACCTGCTGAGGTTCGGAAAATATATTTAAGATGTAGAATACTTTATTAAAAAAACAAACAGTCAAGGCCATTGTTAGAAGAAACGTTTTTAAACAGTGAGTTTTAAGTTTCTAAGTTTCTAAGATTACACCACGTGAATGTAAATGTCTGGGAGCGGTACCTGCAGCCGGGGGAGCTCTGTGGGGAACAGCCATCCGCAGGCGGGTCTGTTCATCAGGGACAGGATGCAGTCGAGCCCAGAGAGTCGGTGCAGCGCTCGCAGCAGGTAAACCCGGAACCAGTCGTTGTTACAGTACTCACACACCGCTCTCACCTGCTGCAGGTACTGATCCTCCAGCTTCTCAACTGCACCTGAAGAAACACACACCACAGCCTCATTTGTTTCCACGGAACACAAATCATATCAATCAGTCCTACATAGGGCTGGGCAAGTTAACTAGTTAAAATCGAGTTAACTCATCACTTATTTAACTCAGACAATTATTTTATCTCGCATTAACTCAGGTTTGATTATTTATTGTTTTATTGTGAAAGTCAGGCTTTTATTTTGTGAAAGTCTGTTGCTGACTGCTGCGGAACCGGAAAAAAGAAAATAATTGGCGGATAAACAACCATGGATAAGGGTACGGAGCTTTTACATGGCCATTTTCATTTTAAAGTCCTTCCAGATGGCGGAGTCGACAGAACCAAAGTAATTTGTAGCCACTGCCAAGGTGAATTTTCTTATCACCGGAGAACTTCCAGTCTAAAATATCACCTGAATGCAAAACACACAGTTGATATCAGCAAATCACTCAACGAAACAGCGAGTGGAGCGAGGCTGCGGCAGACTACGTTAGACGCAGGGAGGAGGATACATCTTTCATAACGAAGAGAATAACATTAATGCCCTGGCAGTGGCATTGAGCTTTAATTTTGTATATATTTTTGCTTTGATAACATTGTTAAGTTGAGATTTACACTGAATATTTTATTTAACTGCTACTGTATTAAATGCTGATGTTAAAAGTGTTTGCACAACAAGTGTTATGGCACTTTCGTTCATATGGCAGAACATTGAAAATAAAATTGCGCTATACACTACTTTTTAATCCATTATTGGATTTTGCGTATACAAATGCGATTAATTGTGATTAATCAGGGAAATCATGCGATTAATCGCGATTAAAACTTTTAATCGTTGCCCAGCCCTAGTCCTACGTCATGAAGTCCAGTCAGCTCCACTCACCCTGAACTCTGACTTTCTCCAGGAGCCGTGCAGCCGACCTCAGACAGATTCTCAGTCTGGCCATGTCCAGCAGGAACTCTGCCGGCTCGGCTGCTCGGGCTGCAGCCTGTTTCCTGGCCAACCGGCTCAGGAAGCGGATTTCTGCTTTCATCTGTCGTTCTCCGCTCTCGTCTTCTTCTCTGGCGTCCGAGCACAACAGAGAGTCCTGAGAAAGGTTGTTAGGACAGGACACTTCAATTCTGCTTGGATATAAGATAGATGGATGGAAGGAAGGATAGATGGATGGAAGGATAGAAGGATGGAAGGATAGAGGGATGGATGGATGGAGAATGGAAGGATAGATAGATGGAGGAGGGAAGGATAGATGGATGGAGGATGGAAGGAAGGAAGGAAGGAAGGAAGGAAGGAAGGAAGGAAGGAAGGAAGGAAGGAAGGAAGGAAGGAAGGAAGGAAGGAAGGAAGGATAAATGGATGGATGGATGGATGGATGGATGGATGGATGGATGGATGGATGGATGGATGGATGGATGGATGGATGGATGGATGGATGGGATGGATGGATGGGATGGAAGGATGGAAGGATGGAAGATGGAAGGATGGAAGATGGATGGATTTAAGGATGGAAGGATGGAATGACGCAAGGATGGAGGATTGAAGGATGGAAGGATGGAAGGATGGAAGGATGGAAGGATGGAAGGATGGAATTGTGGAAGGATGGAAGGATGGAAGGATGGAAGGATGGAAGGATGGAAGGATTGAAGGATTGAATGATAGATGGATGGAGGATGGAAGGATGGAAGGATGGCAGGATGGAATTATAGATGGATGGAGGGGTGGATGGATGGAGGATGGAAGGATGGGAGGATGGAAGGATGGAATTGTGGAAGGATGGAAGGATGGAAGGATGGAAGGATGGAGGATGGAAGGATGGAAGGATGGAAGGATGGAAGGATGGAAGGATGGAATTATAGATGGATGGAAGGAAGGATGGAAGGATGGGAGGATGGAAGGATGGAATTGTGGAAGGATGGAAGGATGGAAGGATGGAAGGATGGAGGATGGAAGGATGGGAGGATGGAAGGATGGAAGGATGGAAGGATGGAAGGATGGATGGATGGAGGATGGAAGGATGGGAGGATGGAGGATGGAAGGATGGAGGATGGAAGGATGGAAGGATGGAAGGATGGAAGGATGGAAGGATGGAAGGATGGGAGGATGGAAGGATGGAAGGATGGAAGGATGGAAGGATGGAAGGATGGGAGGATGGAAGGATGGATATGAGCACCAGGGCGTTCTACCTGGAAACAGTTGACGAACAGCAGGTAGAGTTCTGTTCGGTCTTCTCTGTCCAGCAGAAGTTTCTCCTCCAGATTCTTCAGGTAGATTTCAATGTGAGTCTTTGCCTGATCGAAGCTGACAGATGCACAGTGAACCAACATCAGCTGCTTACTTTAATCTGAGCTTGTACATTTTAATTTCCATTTATTTATTTAATCTATGTTCTGTACATTTCTAAGTACCAGGTGCCTGTTTCAGTACTTAAATTGAAATTAAAGGCAAATTCAGAACTTTCTAATGTTGGTGGTTTTGTTTCTAAAAGCGGTTGGCGCTCTAGCTCCACCCGGGCTCGTTGGATTCCTGTCCCCACCTGTACTGCAGCAGCAGCTTGGGGAGAACGGATCGAACCACCGGAGAGTTGTCCACACACTCCAGGAAGGGAGTGAGTTCCCTGGTCCTGTACACGTCTCCTGCATCACACAAAATAATGAACAATCTGAAATCCACCAAATCAAAGCATCAGAGAGTTCGAACCCTGCGCTGCTTTCTTTCCACCGACCATTAGCAGAGACCAGTAAGGAGAAGAGCAGCTCCACCACCCCGGCTCCAGGCTGCTGCCCCTCGGACAGACAGAACCTGGACACCACCTCCAGGAAGAAGGAGTTACAGCAGTTCCTGATCGCTCGGTGCTGCTGGAGAGAGACTCTGAGACACAAAGACATATTATTCTTCCTGTTATTTTTTAATTAAGAAGACTCTCAGTTTGCAGTCTCAGTTAATAATGCTCGGAAAATTCTGCTTTAATATAAAAAATAGATCGTAGATGATGTTTTGTGAATGTCTACATAAATAAAATACATATAATCTTTGGGACGCAGTTTCCAATGATGCATTGTGAATCACCACATTTCTACAAACACTGTTTATCTCTAACTCACTTGATGGCGTCAGAAACCGTGGGCTTGAAGTCGGGGGGGACGTCCGCTCTGCATTTAGGACACGAGCGTCTGTCCGGCTGGAGGCAGCGCTGGAGACACGGCAGGCAGAGGACGTGCAGGCAGGGCAGAGCTGACGGCTCGCTGAGCTCCAGCAAGCAAACTGGGCAGGAAATGCCAAACCTGTACATCACAAGTTAGACATTTGGTAAATTTTTATATTGTAAAAGCAGTGGTGTATAAAGTACTTGAAAACTATACTTGAGTAAAAGTACAGATATCTGACCTGAAAGTGACTTCGGTAAAAGTAGAAGTCACCCGTCAGAAAATGACTTGAGTAAAATTCTTAAAGTAGCTCATATTAAAAGTACTTAAGTATCAAAAGTATCTGGTGTTGAAATGTACTTAAGTATCAAAAGAAAAAGTACAAGTACCAAAATTAAAAATGCAAAGTGATTTTTATAGTAGGCCTATACAGACACAAAACAACCCAAAATGTTTCTCCTCAAGATTTATCTCAATTGACTGAAAAATTATAACAACAATATGAATATAACGTATATAATGTATAATTTTACAAATTTTTTAACCCTAGATGAGAGAGAGAGAGAGAGAGAGAGAGAGAGAGAGAGAGAGAGAGAGAGAGAGAGAGAGAGAGAAAGAGGGAGGTGCGCCAACCTCCGCTGCTCAAGTAACAAGCCAGTTTGAGAATGTAAGAAGTAGAAAGTACACATATTTTTGTTCAAATGTAACGAGTAAAAGTAAAAAGTCGTCAGGAAAATAAATACTCAAGTAAAGTACTGATATGTGAAAAATCTACTTAAGTACAGTAACAAAGTATTTCTACTTCGTTACTTCCCACCACTGTGTAAAAGTTGCTTAAAAGAGACAAAGTGGGATTGTTTGCTGCAGTGCTTTTGGAATGAGATGCTCCTGTGAGTATATTCAAGTTTCGAAGAGAAAGGTTTAAAAGCACCGTCTGACCTCAGATCTCTGCTGATGCACTCGTTGTGGAAGGAGTTGAGGATCCGGATCAGCTGCTGCAGCGTGGCCACGCCCCTCATGTCAGGTGACTCCTGCATCAGCTGTGACAGGACCAGAAGAACAACATGTGAAAACACGTCTGGACGACTGTGTTTCCTGCCCTTAGCAAGAAAACTCCACTAAAGCTCACTTGAAATAAAGAGTGCCTCAGCTAAAATAATATAAAATTACAATTTATGAAATGTTCATATCAATATAGGAACATTTAAGAAATAAAATACCTTCAGGGAAAAACTGCAGAGAAGCTTCTTCATGCAGCAAATGTAAATAAATAAAAATGCTATATAAATGGATCAGGAAACTCGCTCTGGTTGGAAATAAACACAAAACTAAAAGACTAAAGCATTGGACGTACGTTGAGGTGAAGGTTGCAGTGTTTGAGAGCCAGTTCCTTCAGTCGAGAGTCGTCCTGCTCAACTTCAAACACAACGTGTTGGATGAAAGACGCAACAACCAGCATCCCATGCCACAGCAGCCTGAGGACAGATCTCAGTAAGCCTCAGAAACACAGGACATTGGTCTTGTTCTCTCACTGCACGAGTGTCCAGACTCACCTGATGGAGTCCAGGTGCTGCAGACAGCCAGGGCTGCAGAGGGCGCTGTAGGTCGGACCAAACGCTCGGTCCAGACAAGGCTGCAGGAACTCCACTCTGCTCACGAAGGACTCGCACGCTTGCAGCGAAGTCACAGTCAGAAGTTTCATCTGCTCAACACAGACGCCGAGAGCCAGAATGTCCTCCACCTGTCAGAGGCAACGCACACACACACTCACTAAACTGCAGAGAGGACATGTGACCTGTTGGTGATGACGAGGAGGAGGAAGAGGTGGAACATGAAGCCAAAACGTTTCTCTCACCATTTCTTGGGGCTGGTTCCTTGACCCCTGCTGAGAGACCTGGGCAGCTAGGTGTGGCTGCAGCAGGAAGATGTGGCAGAGCGTTTCCAGTCTGGAGGCAAAATGTTTGGCAGCCGCCATTATCCAGGCAGGAGAGAGGTCAGGGACGGCGCCCGTGGACGTCTGCAGCTCGGACACGCAGCCCAACATGGCTGTGGTCAACACCTGCGTGACACGTGGAAGGTTCAGACTATGACCTTTTCTCAAAATGTGTAACGGAAACATGTGACAGGTGATGTCCGTACCCGCCGCTCCTCCTCCGTCTTGATCTTCAGAGACAGCAGCAGGAAGTCTCTCAGGAAGCGGCGGCGACACTGCAGCCGCTCCTCGTCCGACAGCTTGTGGAAGTGAACGCCGAGCCGGCTGCTGTTGAACGAGCTCACAAACTGGAGAACCCTCTCGGTGCCGCCCTCTTTAGTTACTAAGGAACCGATTTAAGAGACAGAGAAATATATACTTCAACTTAACTGGATAAAGTCTTAATTTAACAGGACAAGAGTCATGATCTTATGAGAATAAGTCGGTGTGCTTCTTTCTTGAGGATAGACTTCTTGATACATATGATAATGTGGAGCTGATGAGCCATTCGTTTGCATATTTCATTATTTGTTGAACCTTTACTGAAGTATAACTTAACAAGATGCTCCACATTCCTCATTAGGACACAGGAGACAGACTCATCTCCTCATAGTAACAAGTGGATTCAAGTGTCTCTAATAGGGCTGGGCAAGTTAACTCGTTTCAATCGAGTTAACTCAGGTGATGAGTTAACTCGATTAATTATTTTATCTCGCATTAACTCAGGTTTGATTATTTATTTTTTTATTGTGAAAGTCAGGCTTTTATTTTGTGAAAGTCTGTTGCTGACTGCTGCAGAACAGGAAAAAAGAAAATAATTGGCGGATAAACAATCATCACTTGAGTTAACTCGATTAAAACGAGTTAACTTGCCCAGCCCTAGTCTCTAACTATAACTTCAGGATCTATTGATGAGTTTTGAGTCCAAACCTGGAAGGAATTCAGATTCTGCCCACAGACTCTCCAGATGCATGGTGATGATCCAGCTGAACGGAGCAGAGCAGGGCTGTTCTTCACCATCCAGAGTGAAGAAGTGCTGCACCAGCACCTCCTGGTCCGACTCACTGTGGAATATAACAATCAACACACAGAGCTGATTAGTTTAACATTCTAATTAACCGCATTACACAGAAATGTGAACCCACCACACCTTCTTTTTTGAGGAGGTGTTAGGTCTAAGACCTGTGAATCGTCCAGGATGTCCAGCCACAGTGTGGTCAGGCCGGGGCCGAGGGTCGGGTCAGAGAGCAGGTCCAGGTTTGAATATCTGTCCATCGCCTCTAACATACTGGCCAGGATGGGAATCACAGTGGACTGAAGACAGCGCCACAGGGTGTGTCTGCCAGGTGGAGACAGGGAGAGTTAGTGAGTTCTGATGAAGGTCGACTGCTTCCAGATACTGGATATAAATCAGTCACAGATTAATTATCAGATAAATCGATCACTGAGGTTGTTCAGTGAAATCTCTGCTGACACCTCCCACTCTTTGTGGCTCAGGGTGTAGAGCGGGTCGTCCTCTAACCAGAAGGTCAGTGATTCAATAGAAAAACTCCTGACCACACAACATGTATTTCTATACAACTACATTTATTATCGTTTATTTATGAATCTCCACGTGATAAAACAAGACATTTTGATTGACTCCCTTAGAGCCACAACATAACTACCAATGTTGTACAACCCTCCAACTCATTGTTATATTATTCTAATATTACATGTTTTCCCTGGGTGCTAGTTTGAATTAAAACAAAGCAAAACACAAGGAAAATGTTCCAAATGGCTCTTTCCCCATCGTGTTAGAAATTCATTATAAATTCTAGGATCCACAGCAAAACTGATCAGTTGTTCCTCCACAAGTTGTCATTAACAACCATTAAAGATCTTTTTCAAAGACAACCACCTATGACCATGAATACAGAGTTGGTGCCACGTGAAGAGTTTTACCTCAGAGTTCCTCCCTCCTGCAGAGCCTGTCGTTTCTTGGCTTCTCTGCTCACCCACTCCTTGGGACCATCCATCCACTCCTCTGTTCTGGCCAAGGCCTCAGCCAGTCGCCTCAGCAGCACCTTCTGGAAGTGAGCTTCAAGCAAAGATGGAGGTTTAAACACCAGAGACAGATGCTGGCGGACGGTCTGAGAGCTATGTATAAACTCAAATGAATAGTAGATATATTACCTCCTACGTGCCCTTGAGCACTTCCCAGTAGAGACAGCAGGAGGTGCATCCGCTTCATACTTCGTGATTCCACACCATCAGGGTCCCTCAGCAAACCCACAGCCTTCTGAATACATGACGTCACTAAGGCCAGGCTGTGGAGCTGGGCTCTGTCCGCCTGTGAGCAGAGACAGACACATTTCAATCAGGCGACAATATGAATGAAGATGTGTTTAATTCAAAGTGAATTTCAGTTACACTTACCTGGGAGTCTTCTGTGTTCCTCCCAGTGTCTTCGTCTTCCTGGTCTGATAACGATCAATAACACAGTTTGTTATTAAGTAGAAACTGTTGGAATGACAATAAACTGCGTAGTTTCCTTGTTGTGATATAGAAAGTACTTTGATTTACAGGAGGAGGGACAGTTACTACCTGACAGTGCAGGTTTGAGCAGGTTGCTGATGAGAGTTCCACAGAAAACCATCAGGTTCGGGCTCATGTCCTGTGAATCCCTCAGGTCATCGATATGCACCGACTGCCACACTCCTTAGAGACAAAAGGAGGAAGCATGGCTGTAGTCTTATCAAACCTTATGGAGGATTCAGTCGGTAAATAATCGTATCGCAGAAATGATCAGAATCCTCTTCGCACTCACCTCCTTGGAAACCGATGTACTGAGACTGACTTGTGATCCTGGAAACCTTTACAATAAAAATCACCAAACCCGTCTGATCTTCCCGTGACATCAGGTAATTCATGGAGCAGTATCTGTAGGTGGAGTGAATCATAAACTTGCTGGAAATCTCTGGAATTTGAACATATGTATAATCCGATCTGCTCAGGATATCGAGCCCTACTTTGCTGATGCTATGAGCTCGTCACTGCAGTGGGATTCCTCGAGGTCCATCTGAATCAACAGGAGGTAAGGAGAGTGGCCGGCACCTTGCAGGAAGCCCCTGGGACAGACGGAGAAAGATAATTAACTGAAATAACTGAGATAGAAAGCTGTGCTGCTGTTATGTGAGCGGTCGGTACCTTATGGTGTTGCAGAAGGAGACTTCAGTGTCAAACTGGTGGAGCGAGAGCAGGAGGATCTTCTCCATTTGCAGTCCGAGGGCCCTGGCTACCACCTTGACATCCGATCTGGTGAATAAGCTGGAGAACGTAGTTACCTACACCAAGCAACGAACTTGTTAGTGATGTCAACGGTTTATAAAGATTGTAGAGGAAATTATGAAAACCAAACTGGAGCAGTGACCTGTGGCCTACCTCTAGAAACCTGGTGGACAGCTGGGTCCGGCTCAGAAAGCCTTCCAGGAAGTCTCTGAGTGAGTGGTGATGTTGCTTCTGGAAGTACCTCCTCTGGAGTTTCTCCCACTCGTGCTTTGCTAAATCTGAATACTTGAGCCTCACCACAGCATCGGGGGTGGCGCAGTTCAACAAGAGGCATTTGGCTAAATCGAAGACTTCTTCCTCATCATCAGCTGCAGACCCAACACTGGTTTCTGACTCCATCATTTCCACCTCCTCAGACATCTCTTTGGTCTCATCTTGGCACATCTCAGTGGATTCATCATTCTGATCCACCAACTCGGCTTCTTGCTCTTTTCCAGTAACTTCAGTGTCCATTGCATCAGTTGCATCATCGGCTGCCTCTATCAGTCCATTAGGACTTGACTCAATGGTTTCATTTAGCTCGTCTTCTTCCAATGAGTCTCTGTTTTCATCCTGTCTTCCTGGACTGTCTGCAACTTTGTGTGCTCTTTGTTCAAGTGCCTGCAAGAGAGCGCTGGCACAGGCGTCGCTGTGGAAGCCTACAAAAATGTCAGACAGCATGAAATCCTCCGTGGCCTCACCTGAGAATGCCTTCACCCATTCCTTCAGCTTGTGAAGAGCCCTGTGTTGCCATGGTTCCAGGTCAGTACTCCGATCCAGTCTGTGTTTTTCCAGTCTGTTGATGAGCGGCACAGGAAAGAACTCGTAGACCTTCTTCTGGTCCTCCACAACCACCAGTCGGAAGTTTGTGTGGACACGACATTTAACTCTGTGGGAACCAAGACCTAGATCGACGTATCGCTGTTGACTGAGGTAAACGTAGTACTGATTCAGAGCATCGTACAGACTTTCGTAGAGGTTTTGCATGTTGAGCAGGATGACAGTGCGACCGGTCTCCATGCATATTTTTACTTGGTTCACATTACGGCAGATTTGGGCATATTCCTGGTCCTTTGGAAATCCTGAGCCAAAGATGATTTCCGGCTGGGTAGAGTTTCCTTTGGCAAAGACTTGTTGCTGGAGGATGTGGAGAGCTGCGTTGTTGGTGGTCAGCAGAAGAAGGTAGCGGCTCTCCAGCTCGGTGTCATGATCAAGATTCTTCTTCACCATTTGCAAGGTGCTCGGTCTGGGGATTTCTGTGTGGTTTTGGAGAACCTCTTTGAAAAATACCACAGGGTCAAAACCCTCTGGCTGCCCACTGAAGTTACACAGGATGGCCTCCACCAACTGTGCACCATCCGGCTCCTGCTGTGTGGATTTCACTGTGGCAAAGAGCATCTTGACGAGGCTGTAATAGTCCCTGAGACCAAAGAACTGATTCTTTGAGGTCTTGTTGCAGATGCTCAGGAATGCCTTCGCCAGAGGTTCGAAGAGGTGCGTGATTTTCAGAAGAATTGGTTCGGAGGAGGAACAGATTCCTTTGGCAGTTTTCACAAGTTCATCCTCACTTGGATCCCATCTGGACACAAATATTCCTCTGTTCATCTTCGCTGGGTCGAGAGCCCAGTTGGAGATGCCAACAAAGCCAACCTTCATGTGTGGATCTGGTTTGTCATTGTCAATGCATCCATCCTCCAAAAGAGGATGAAGGGTCTTCAGGGGCATCTGAGGGGAATCTTCTGCTAGTCCAATCTCATCCAGCACCACCACTGATACGTACTCCTCCATGTTTTTGTCCTTCTGAAAGCGGGCACAGTTCCTGAATGTCCCGATGATGCCCTCTGGACTGGAGTGAGGACTGCATTGGAAGGAGACCATGTGAACCTGCTTGAGCTTCTTGAACAGGTCGCTGTGGGAGTTCTGGCCCTGCATGGCATCAGCAACCACTGTCTTTGCAAGCGACTTAGAGCTGCCCGGCTTACCAACCAGAAAGAGTGGGATCCTGAGTTCAATACAAACCACCATGAGAAACACATTCTCTTTGAGTGCAATGTTTTTTGCGATGGTCTCCCTTGTCTTGATGTTCTCCAGGAAGAAGTCTTGACAGGATGAAATCTCCTCTTTCAACGTTTTTGAGGAGCGGAGAGGTTCTGGAAAGTACCAACATATGTCATCCAGGTACGTCCCTTTGTCCACCAGAGACGGGGAATAGCAAACACCAACTGCGAGAATCAGGCACTTCAGGGTTATCTCAATGTCACTGTGATGAGAGCAGTTGTTGAACAGGAGCTCACTATGCTGGTAAAACCAAACCAGCACCTTCATGGACCTCTCCACATCCCTGAGGCTGACAAAACTGCACTCGTCTTTCCTGCTTCTCATGTACATCTGGGAGGCGGCCAGCACATTTGAAATGACATTCTCGCAGGTCTCTGGCAAAGAATGGTCAGCAACTTTCTTCTGGACAATCTGTCTGATGTAGGAAATTTCAGTTGAGTCACTCAGCTGACCAAAGTCCCACACCAAGGACGCCATGCTTGGCGGCAGAGGATGAACCCTGTACACCAGCTGCCTCAGAGGGACTTTGCCAAGGCGGTCTTCTGTTTGATTCGCCTTCACCCTGTAGCCTAACCCGGCCCGTTCCAAGCGCTCCACCATTTCAGGCGAGTGCTTCCTGTAGGGATTGCAAGCAGCTATAATCTTTAAGCCACTGCCGGCTCTCAGAGGGTTCCCTTTCACCGATTGGTCACACAGGATTTCCTTGATGGCAAAAATGGCCTCTGTGGTGTTCGCTTCATCAAAGAACAAAATGGTGTCCAGGTGGTGCATTTTGCGGTTCTGCTCAGCAAGTTTCTCGGCCTCCCTCACCTTTCTGTAGATCATCTCTGCTGTGGTGCCACCGTGCACCTTGACAAGCACCATGTTCTCCATCGGTCTTTCCTCTCTCTGCAGAGCACAGAGGAATCGGACTAATCTGGTTTTTCCACAGCCAGTCTCTCCCATGATGACAACTGGAATTCCACATCGGAATCTCATGTTTATGGCCAACATCTTCATCACGTTGTCAGCAGTGAGCTCGTATGTTGGATCTGGATCAAATCTTGGGTCCGTCATTCCTTTCTTTGCACCAACAACCAATGAGAGCCTCTTGATTTTGTCTTGTCGGGGAAGCTGATCAAAGTCCTCGGTGAGAGAAATCTGTTGCCGCTCCAAACCCTCAAAAAGGTCTTGTGACATCACATCTTCTATCAGGACCTTGTCGCTGTGAGGATCAACTGCACGGAGTGTGTTTTGGAACTTCTTCACATTAAAGCCCAGGAAAGACATCGAGAATCTGTCTGCATTAAAGAAAATGTATGGATGAGACTCATTTTCCCATCGCTTACGAATCGTCAGAAGGTCGTCGCCGGAGCTGCTTTCAACCTGCAGCGTAGGGCTTTGATCAGATGTGTTCAGAGAAGGGGAGGCAAAATCTCTGGCCATTAGAATCATGAACTTCACAATGAAGCCCTTGAAACCAGGCAGCTGGTCACCAAGGAAGTCTGGATCACAGAAAACTGATTTCTCACAGTCTTTTAGCTGCACGTTGAGGAACCAGGAGAAGTTCTTCAGCTCAGCCCAAGACGGATCTGTCATTCCACAGTGGAGCAGGAAGTGTTTGAGACAGTCAAGCGAATCCCCCCGTCTGGATCCTTCCTGGTAGGTAACACGATCCAGGTTCTGACGGCTGTGGTAAAGTTTTAAGTATTGATAAGGTCTTTGAATCCCCTCACTGAGAAACTCCTGCTCATCCATGAGTGGATCCAGGGTGAAGACACTTTGTTTTGCCAGCAGCTGCGTCACCTCTCTAGGAGGCCGACAGTGGATCGTAGGCAGAACGTCCAGAAGTCCAAGGCTCTTCTGTAGGAACAAAGTCAACACACATAATATTCAAATATATCACATTTGGATTCAGGGTTGGTTTTTAAAAAAATAGCTTTAAATTCATAGGGTTAGGGTTTTATACAAAGTTAAAAAGTTGGGATCTGAAAACGACATTCTACCTCTTTAGTCTGGCTTTGTGTTGACGTCTTCAGGACCTCAACCATGACCAGGTGAGTTACATTCCTTCTCCACAGCATCCCGTGACTTCCACTCAAACAGCCCAGAACCAGCAGATGGAAAAGCAGCTCCTCCAGGCCCCAGCGAACCTGACAGGTACGGAACACAGACTCTTTAGCACAACCGCCAGAAGCAGCTCTGGGCCGAGATGAAGGAGTGAATACTCACTCCAGCTGTGTCGATGTGCAGAAGGACGGGATCCTGCTCTCTACACGAGGCCAGCTCCTCTGACAGACTCTTTATCAACTGGTCGATATCCACACGCGGCTCAATCAGTCGGATCCTGATGTGTTTGGTGTGAGGAGATCTCTGCTGGAACTTCTCAAACAAGCGATTCACATACAAGGATTTACCTAATGAGACACAGAGAGGCATTCTGTCAAGAAATTAAATAACATAAACCGCCTCAGTAAACATGACATTTTTGTCATTGTGGATCGGATACAGTTTTAAGGTCTTTGCCCACCAAGTCACGTTTAATTATTTAAATGACCACGTTTGATTCTCCTCTGTCAAATTCCTTTCAGAGAGATGTTAGAGCTGTTCAGGAAAACACTGGATCACAGAAAGTTGTTTTCCTCTTTTTAAGGTTTGGTCTGAGCTGGTAGCGAATCAAACTGAACCAGTGACGTCCTGAAACAGACTTGGAAGTGACGGGAATGATTTCACAGCTTGACTAGAAGATGAAATTCTCCTTCTTCCTGATGGTTTCTCAGGATTGGATCAGCCCAAGTTCAAGAAACTGATAGGATCATAAAACTCTTCGGACTATTTCACTGTTTTTATTAGATGATGGATTAAAAATAGCTTACGAAAAATATGGCCTTGGTGTGACAAGACCTCAAGTGTTGCAAATTCGATTCTCTAAGCGTTTTCATGATGGTTTACCGATCCGGGTTATCCTTACCAACTGCAGGGCGCAGAGAGGACACCATCCAGACCGACAGCTGATCTGGAGAAACCTGTGCCACAGGGTTTTCCGGGGGTGCGTTCTGTGTGAAGTGTTGATGCAGATATTTCCTGGCATTATGAGACGTTGGACTCACAGCAGCCTGTACTTTGTCATTACTGAAGAAAGACGGCACGTATCTGTGTTGGTGCACAACAGGACTGACGATCACCAAACGGTAATGTGGGCTGGCACTTCTCTGCAGGTCGTCAAACCGCTCCCCCAACGCCACACTCACATCATATCCCAGCAGCCCTGGACCCACAAGACAATATATCTTCTGACAGCTTTGGTTGGAGCCTTGGCCGAGAGCCCGGCGGAGGAAGATCTCCACCTCCTCCTCTGTGGTCTCCTCTCTGCAGACCAGAACCTCGTCAGCCGACGGCAGAGGCTGCTCTGGACTCTCCATGTAGAACGACAGCACAGTGGTCAGAACCTCTGCGCTGGGACAAAGCAAGAGATTGGGCTTTCCCTCCTGGAGAACCGGTGGTAGGTTCCTGATCATGAGTTGCTGGTTCATCTCAGAGAGGCACGAGAGGAAGTGGGCCAGAGTGGAGATGTCCAAGTACTCACTGAGATACCGAGACGGGTCTTTCTTGAACAGGCTCCAGAGGTTTTCCAGACTGTTATTGTCGTGGTCATCATCACATTTCATCACACAGTCATCTTCCTCCTCCGAGGAGAACTCCATCAAATCACGAGTCTCGTCTTCGTCCTCTTCAGCGTGTCCTGGTGAACCTGGTGTTAAGTCTGAAGGTGTGAGGTGTTGATCTTCATCATCAGACCCAGACTCTTCTGATTCATCGTATTCTGACATCAGACCTACTGCCTCTCTGTGAGCGACTCTCACATCAGTCAGAGTGCACTGGGGCTTCATGGGGAAAAGTAAATTCCACAGTTGTTGAGGAACTGCCGCCCGCTGCTGACACACTCTGTGTATCCAGTAGCACAGGTAAACCATCTGCTCGGACGTGTAGTGGTTCAACAAGCTGAACTTTGAGCGCCTGTCGCAGATGAAGGAACGCCATTCTTTTTGACAGCTGTCCATGGAGTGAGCCAGTGACTGCAGCTGCTCCGTCAGCTCCCCACAGTAAACTATCTTTTTGCTCTTCAGGGACAAGAAGGTCACAGTGATGCACGGCTGCTGTTGTGGACGGCACTGGACCTCGGCATGCCATTTTCTGAAGAGCATGTTGCCAGATGTTTGCATCTGGAGAAGGATGGTGCCGAGTCTCTGAACGCCTTCAAAAACCTACAGGACAGAAGTGCAGGAGTTCATAAAGCACATGTTAACAGGACCCTAAGAGGTAAAGATGATGGATGGAAACGCCACTGACCTCGGTGAACCGGTTGACCTGCTCCCTGCCGTGCTCTCCTTTAGACGACATGAGCATCAGTTTGTTCTGCAGCTCCAGCAGCTCCTCCAGCTTGTAGCTCTTCTCCTCTCTGTCGCTGGTCACTGTGACCTGCACCATGTTTTGAAGACATCTCTGCAAACCAGTAGAAGGCGGAGAAAGTAAAGCTCTGTATCTCGGTCTCTTTGACTCATCTTTGAACGGAGGATTTCTCACTCACCCTCTCTGTGTTTCCATCGGACCAGCCGATGTGATAGACCCCATGTGCATTAACAGAAGAAGCCAGGGAGAGAGAGGACTGCTCCACCGAGCCGTGGGTCTCCTTCAAGTCTTTTAACCAGTTCAGCAATCGAGTAGATTCTCTCTGAAAAACCAACACTGTCACGACGCTACAGCGAAAGGACTTCATGTGCTACCACCAATAATGGAGAAATAAATACCAATTTGTCCGGGAGCTTCTCATCTCGACTCTGGGTGTCCCACACCAGCTGAGCATACTTCATGAACTCGTCCAGGCCGGCCCGGGGGGGGAGGTGGTAGAGCAGAGGTGCGTAGCCCATCACTGCATCGTGGAAACAGGCCACCTGGTCGATCTCCGTGTCGTTCTCTCCAGCAGATATGGAAGCCAACTCCACGTAAACCTTCACATCGCTCATATCTATCGAGAGGACAGAAAGATGAACATCTCCTGCAAGATCCCAGGACAGTTTGTGTTTCTGCATCAATGTGGAGACTTTTCTTTTACTTTTGAGGTTTGCTTTGACCCAGGTGACCAGCGCCTGGCTCGCTAGAAACTCCTCCAGACACCGAGTGTTCTGCTTGGAGACTTTGGAGAGCTGCTGTTTGGCACTGAACAGGTCGTCAGTGAGAGACGCCAGAGGCCTCTGCTTGAAGGTGTCCTCTCCCTTTTAAATGATTAAGCATAACAGACCTTCAGAGACAGAGTGGAAATCTTAAATACTTGAAATCAAATGTAGCACAAGATAATAAGACAGTTACCAGCTGGCTGAGGGTCTGAATTTGCGCAAAGTTTCCAGAAAGCTTCATTTTTTCAGCTATTTTCAGCATCGCACCGGCTGCGTCCGCGGCCTGGTGGAGCTGGGAATACTCCCGGATCTGAGCGAGCCTCAGCTCCACCCAGTTCTCCACAGGTCGGAACTGCCTGCGTTCACCAAACATCTCTGACATCAGACTCAGCTCCTTCTTCATTAGCCTCCCGTCTCCCTGGTCGCCAGACTCCGACAGGGCCTGATCCAGCTGCTCGAGCGTGACGTCTGCACCCGCTATGCTGACGCCAAGCTGCAGGAACTCGGTCAGCAGCGGATTCCAGATGTGTTCACAGACCTGTGTTAGGGAAACTGCAACGGGAGCTGAGGAGGGTCGCCTCGCCGAAGCTTCGGACGCAGCCCTCTTCACCCAGGACGAGAGGATCAGGTTGCTCTGATGCAGTTTGTGCATCTCGTGGATCATTTTCAACGAATGCAGACCGATGTGGTACCAGAGGACCTGGGGAGGACCCGTCTGCTTCAAAGTCCATTTAGCATCAAGAGACTGAACCTGCACCAGTTTGTTCAGACTGATGCTCTGAAGATCTGCTCCGTGCTGCTCCTCAAGAGTCGACATCTCAGGAACTGGTGGAATAAGAAACACGTTACTCAGCAAAACCCAAAACCAAACCAAAAAGCCCTTTCTGTCTAATCTAGAGTAATTCAACTCACCTGTGATGCTTTCTTTAACCTTTGCTATCATCTTTATCAGTGTCTCCATCTGCTGTGTCCGCTGCATGAAAGAGTTCAAATCCTTCTCTCTCTCAGTCAGAACATCACCTGCATCCACAGGAACGCTTCCAGCTGTGGACTGTTTCTTGTCTGTGGGAAGATATTAATGTTAGATATTAAATATAGTTAACAAAGTTATCCAGGAAGGCTGTTTGAAGCTGATGAAGGTTCATACACTGCAGGTAGAGTTTCTTAAACTGCTCTTTGTGTTTCAGGCAGGTCTGCAGGTGTCCCAGCGCCACGTCTCCTTGAAGCACAGACTTCACCAGAGATCCAACTGCCACCACACAGCTGTGGACTTCCTGCCCGGCGGAGTCATCCACCCGGATCGACCTCCAATCCTCTGGGCCAACACAACAACACTGGTCTTTACACAAGCTACAGAAGATAGGAAACAAGTTAGAACGATGAAATATGGACTGAGGTACCGTTTAGAAGCAGGTGGCTCATGGCCGACTGTAAATCCAGCAGCTGGAGCACAGGCTTGTCTCTGAATCGAGCTGCGGACTCGAGCACGACAGCAGACAGGATGGCAACCGGAACCTCCTTCCCCTCGGAGCTGAGCCTGCGCATCAGGTCTCCGGCATGGCCTCCCTAAAAACAAACATGTGGGCGGGGTCTTAATCAGTCAAAGCAAGGGTACGTAAAATCAATAAGCTCTTAAATTCAAATGTTCTGGGAAGAAGAGAGGAAAAGAATCCCTCTGAGGAGGAGGTGGACTCTGAACGGCACCTGGCAGATTGACTTGATCGCTGACTGACTCATCTCATGGAAACACGTCTGCACTTCAGTGTGGCTGCTCCTCACAGCCGACGCCATCGGATCAACGCAGCACAGCAGAACTTTAGCCTCATCACTTGCCTGCAGAGATGCTCAGCTCAGATGTGTTGTACAATAAACCATGTTGGACTCTGACCTCAGATAATGACATCGACTTCACCCTGAACAACACGGACCCACTCACCGCGGAAATCCTTTTCCTCAGCTCTTTTCTCAGGCTCTGAGTCCATCGGGAGGAAACTTCTTCAATGGAGCATTCCACTCTGAAGAGTGTGTCCCACAGCTGGTGATACAACACAGTCACTGGTACATTCACTCAGTTTCATGTTAACACTGCTTCAGCTGCATGGTTACACTGGTTCATTGTAAACTGAATCCATCATCGTTTTCTTGCAGCAAGAAACAAAACAAGAGAGTTTGAATGAGACTCCACAAACTACTGACAGTATAATTCTGATTCCCTGTGTACCTCAATTTCCTTCGGGTAGCTGAGAGCTTTATTCGCCACCAGGGCTTTTTTCAGCAGCTCCTCTCTCCACTCATGGATTTGCTGCTGCGCGGCACCTAGCTTCTCCGAGAGCTTCAGCTTGAAGATCTCCAACGTCTCATCTTCAGACTGAGAGACACAGAACGTTGAGTTACACTGAAGTATTGAAGAAGTTACGGATTATAAAGAAGAGATCATCACCTTGTTTCTCTGTGCAGTGTCCAGAACCTCGGCCAGTCTCAGGACCAGCTGGTGGGACAGGACCGCCGCCTGGTACCACGGGACCACCCTCACCATCCTGCACGTGCTCTTCGCCACGCTGATGCTGCTCATGAAGGCTCCGCCCACGTTTCCAGATTCAATCAATCTACAGACAAAGAGAAGAAGCTGCAGGGAACGAAGCCAGGGTGCATCGGTCTGAAAGAAGCTTTCACCGGATCTTACCTGTCCTTCTCTTTGTCGACCATGAGCAGAATATGGTTCAACGTTTTTTGAGTGTTCTGCACGTGGAAAAGACAACGATCATCACAAAGGGTCATTTTAAAGAGAAGGCAACGTTATTTTAAATGTTATTCGTAGGTTTTTTCACCTTCACGGTCTCCGGTAGTCGGTTGTAATCCCTGCTCTCTTCACATTTTCGGAGTCGGTACAGTAGACTCTGGATCAGGTGCTCTGCACGTATCCCTGTCAGGTCCGAGAATTCAGGAAGATCCTCCAGGGCGAACAGTGACAGCCAGCCAATCAGGAGCTGAGGCGTCTCTTCAGCCAATGATAAGCGCGATTTTGTCAAATCCATCATCCTCCTGAGGAAAACAAATCCTGTGAAGACTCACATCATTCACTCATGAAGAAGGGAAGCTGAGGGGAAGATAGAGTCACCTTCTTTTGTCCGGGTGGAACTGGATGTTCTCTCTGAACTGACTGAACCCGACGCCCTCCAGTCCCGACCAGGGCTCCTCCTCCACGGTCGGACCCACTTTGGATGCAGCGGCTCCCGAGTGTCTGAGCCTGAAGAGCAGAGGAATGAGCAGGACCAGCTCCGACACCAGGCGCTGAGAGCAGAGGTTTATCAGACCCAACACGGTACTGAGGGGGGGGGGGGGGGGGCAGAGAGAAGACAAGGTCGTATCATCAGAGCCTCAGATCAACACTTCATCACTTCATCAGGTGTTAACCCTCCACAGCGTCAGGCAGGTTACTCCCCGGAGAAGAAGACTATATTGAACCCAGAAAACCTTCTCCTCAGTTTGTGGTTGATGCTTTTAACAACTTTAAAAGCATTAAGGAATATAAATAAATATAAGAACCTGCTTAATGCAACTTACTGCTGTAGGTTTGGGAAAGATGTGAGCAGCCCGTCCAGGTTTGTCTTCTCCATCTCCGGCTCTGAAGACACCAGGACACACAGCTCCTCCCAAAACTTCTCTCTGAAATCGATACGACAGCTTCTGGTCACAGTGAAAAGCGAGAGGCCCAGAACCAGAGGACTGGTGCCGCCGCGGACTCCTGGCAACTCCTCTCCTTTCAAGATCTGAACCAACATCTCTGAAATCAGCTCTGAGGTCTGCAAACAAAGAAAGAGTTTAGTTATAGGTGGAGCAATGGAGGTCTAACTTAGAGGATGTCTTAACTCTTCTCGCTGCACCCACCTGGATCCTGGTGGGTTGGGATCCGTCGCTGAATTTCACTCTAAAATGTGCAAGACCGAGACTCATTGTGAAATGACTCAAGTGGTCACACAGGCAGTTGGTGTTCAGTCTGTCTGACGGAGACCAGCTCTGGAAGGTTCTGTTCAGCAGCAGTTTGGCGGAGGCCAGCCAGGCGTCGGAAACCTCCTCACTTCTCGATTTCCTCAAGCCGACCATGTGAAGGCCAGTTTGCAAAAGGCTTCGCCCTCCACCAACATTAATGAGGCCTTCGTAGAGGTGCAGCTCTGGATGAAACACAGACCAGTAGAACATCAGGTAAAATGAGACTGAAACCAGCAGTAATGCTGAAGATTAATGCGTCTTCTCTTACCTTTAATGTTGGAGTCTTGAGGATAATAAATTTCTCTTATGGCGTCTTCCTCTATCTGTTTTTGTCTTTGCAGGACACCATATTTATACATCAGGGTTATTCCTCTCTGCAGAACACTCTCCTCAACCGAAAGAGTCGCTTCGACCAGATAGCCTCGTTGTTCTATTCCACTAAACATAACAAGATAAACATGTTAATCAGGACAGAGGGATGGAATTTGTCTGTGAACTTCAGGGAAAGAACTGGTTGCAATAGTAAAGGAGACTCATTCTGATCATCTACAGGTTTTATTAGTGTTTTCATGCTGTAATGTTCAGAAAACATTTCCTCAAACTGTCCATCGCTGCAGCTCCTCACCTCAGCCTCTGGCTCAAACACTATTTAGCTCCTGTCTCTTTAAGACCCCCCCTGATAGATCCCAGTCTGCTCTGATTGGTCGGCTGGTCGTTTAACAACAAGAGGAACATTATCAAACTCTACGACTCTGCACTGCCCTCTAATGGATGAATAGTGGACCCTGGCCGGAGGTCGGTTAGCCCACCAGGAAGCTAATCTTTAAGTTTGGCTAGTATGGCGCGAGATGAGGAGGGGAAAGCAGATACTGGGATACTACTGGGACATTGTGTAAAAAGGGGTTAAAGGACAAACCCAATCTTTAGATGTTTCAACGCCACAATACAAACGTGGACGAAAGCAAATACGTGAAGTTTAAATCAACCTGTACCTGGCTTATGACGGGAAAGTATCAGTTGGTGCAGATCGCAGAAGTTTTATATTTGTAAGAAGAACAACATAATGTAAGCATCACAAACACTTACACAAAGTGCGTCACTGTAAGAGGATGATATCCTGAAGAGTGAAACAGAGCCAGCGTGTCGTGCTGTTGGTTGAATCTAAACTTTTTGTCCAGCACAGCGTAGACATGGAAGGTGAACATGGGGACTCCAGGGGGCGCTCTCACTGGGCTGATATCACTGTGCAGAGAGAGAGAGAAATACACATTTACAATCAGGGTCAAACACTTGAGTCACAAACATCAGTGTCACACGCACCGGGAGCTCTGGGACCTTCTGGAGGTTTTATCGGAGGTTTTGTCAGCAGCCACATTGGATCCTCTCCCTCTGCTCCCGTCTCCGGACACAGCTCTGGCGTACGATATCGGTTTGGGTTGTGTTTCTTGGCTGGAGACTCCTGCAGAAGGACTCTCCTCCTTCGCAGGGTTTTGCTCTTTTGCTGAATCGGACGCTTCTGAGGCTTTGTTCTCTGGATTTTCACGTTTGGTTAACGGAGTCTGAGCAGCGTCGTTGTCCGGCAGCGTCGGTTCAGCTGAGTTCTTGTCTCGTCTTGTCTCTGCAGCGTCAGACCCGGGTCGAGTCTTTGCATTGATGGTGTCATCCTGTTCGGGGGCAGCTGAGTCGGTCTGAGTTTCTTTGTCCATCTGAGCAACAGCCTCAGTTTGCGTGACCTGGTCTGAACCGTCCCGTGTCGTGGTTTGAGTCTCGACCGTCCTCACCTCTTTGCTCCTCGGTTGATTCTCTGGATTCTGCTCGTTCTCTTCAGCCGGAGGATCCACATGAAGCGTCTCTGCAGGAACCTCCTCTGGAGTTTGGCTGCTTGGCGTCGTCACAGCCTCCATCTTCTCTTCTTCTTCTGCGTTTTCACTCCTGGCAGCTGCTCCTGCGTTTGAGTTGTGCTTTCTCTTTCTTGGATTTCTCTTTTTCTTCTTCTCTTTGTCCTGACCTCTCCGGCTTGGTCCTTGTTCCTGGGACACACAGTAACGTACAGTAAACGTGAAGCAACGACCACAAGACTGGTTTTCATTTCTTTCAGGGTTTTTAAACACATTTGTTGTTTGAAACTCTTGTACCTTATTTCTTCTCTGGGATCTTTTGGTTGCATCATCCTCCCTCTCCTTGGTTCCCTGCTGGGATCCAGGGGTCCGTCCTGCTGCCTCCTCCATCTGTCCACTCTGTCTTCACGGGCGTCTCTGCTCCATGCTTCCTGTGTCTGGATGTAAAAGTCAGTCACATCCACCATGTCTGCAAAACCTCTGTGACACTGTTCAGACAAGCTCCTCTTCCTCAGGGACTTTGACCAGTCGTAAATATCCATAAAAAACTCTATGGCTGTAGAGACCTGTTATATTATCATCAGTTACTCATGTGATTTTTATTATTCTAGACAATTTTACCATTTTAGACGCCGACACAGATTTTAGGGAGGTAAAAAGGGAGGAGTGAGGCTCAGCTGTCAATCAGGACGTCTCAGCCCATCTTTATACGATCAAATCACCAATTCAAACCAAACTTATCAGGAACATGAAGACTTGAACAAACATTGACAAAGATTTATCTCACATCTACTCTGATTTGATTTATTTTTGTCATATCTGCTAACGTGGAGAATGAAGGGTTTATGAGGAGTACTGCAGCCAGCCACCAGGGAGCGATGGAGATGCTTTGATTTGACTATGAGAGAATCATCATGTCATCCATCTTTAATCACTATGTCTGTGTAAACTAATATATTTGTGATGATCAACACATCACAGACCAGAAACCAAAGATATTCAATTTGGGGTAAAATAAAACAGAGGAAGCAGCAAATGATCACATTTGAACGAGTGGAGCCACTAAATGTTCAGAATCTTTCTTAATCAATGATTTGAACAATAAATTATCAATAATCCAACAATCACATTTTATTTGTATGGCCCATATTCACAAGTTGTCTCAGGACCTAACATCCTCTGTTCTGAACCCTAGAAAATAAGACGATTAAAAACTGAATAAAAAGTTAAAGTGACTGATTAGATATGTGACATAACAACAGAGAAACTAATAACGACTCTTATTTGCTTCTATGAACATCTGAGCTGAATTCAGACGATGACACAAAGATGATTTACTGAGTTTTGATCTGGTAATGTTGCAGCTCAGTTTGAACAAGGATCAGAACTTCACATACAGAGTTTTACTGTGTACTCTGCACAGTGTGGTAGTACTCTGCACAGTGTGGTAGTACTTTTACAGTATAAACAGATATTCACTCACCTTCTGGTTCTCAGCTGCAGATGAAATGATCAGGAAACGTTTATAAGACCTGAGAGATACAACTGTAAGAGGACGTCAACAAATGAATCCACTGAAGTGAAACTTTCCGAATAATCTCTTTTTTGTTTAGAATGTTACCTGTTAAATTACAAAATATGATCTTAAGTAAACATATATCTGTTCAGGTCTTTAAATCTTCAGTTAAATTCACTAAGTAAGAGATTTCTTCACTTTGTTTTAGTGAGTAATTTATTGACGGTCCCTGAACTGAGTTTCAGTTTCATTTCTCCCAGAATCGCAACAAACATGAAACTTACGCAAGAGGCGTAACTGAAATCGCGCAAATTACGTAAACTCGGACGTTTGTGTTTAAAGTCAAAAACCTGAGTAACAGTTAACATCTCTAAATGTAGACTGTTGCTTCTTTAGTTTAAACTTTGTTGTAATTCACAGATGCGATGTCTAAATATTATATATTATATTATCATGTTTCTCTCAGATACAGAAACGTTTGTTCAATAAATTAAAATAACAATCAGGTAAATTTCCACTTTCTGTGGCTTAAAGCATATTAATGACTTTAGTGTATTGAGACTTTTTGTATGAACTTAATAATAAATAATATTAACAACACATACAGTTCTTTATTCAAAATCTATTGTGTTCTGTGGAAGATTCACTTCTGCCTCATCACTGTGGAGAATGAAAACTCAGAGCTGACAATTGTTTTCATGACTCAGCAGTTCTGTGCTTTTTAGTTTTGTATTTAACACATTAAGTATATTTTCTTGATATGAAATCATTCCTGCAGTTTCTGACGTGTGATACATTTACTCAAGTGCAAATATGAGGAACTTATACATTTAAAACATTTGTTAAACCAGCTACAACCGTAAAAAGTGATCTACAAACAAATGCATCAGTTACAATAATCTTTAATAACAATAAAGATAGTGTTAATACAAGATAAGATATGTACATGACCTCCTCACACTGAAACCATGGAGGTGGTGATAAAACCGAAAAATAAAATCTCTATATAAAACATTACAGCAAACAGGATTCTGATGCTTCATCCTCAGTTTCCTCCTCAGTCCTGAGGAGCTGCAGGTTTCTGGATTCTCCGGACCACCACCCTGGTCCTCCTCCCCGGAGGTCGGCTCCCAGCAGCCACCACGTCTCCCAGCAGGGCGCCCGGGGGTCTGGGTTCGCCTCGGGGGGCTGCAGGGCTCCTTCCCGACCGCACGCCGTCCACGAAGTCCTCCACCCCGTCAAACCTGAGGGTGAGGTCGGCCAGACGCTCCTTCAGGGCGTTGAACTCCTTGTAGAGATCCCCGAGGGCGTCGGACAGGGGCTGGATCCTGAAACTCAAATGAGTGAATAAATGAAAAAGTCATCCTCACCGACAGAGTCCCAGAAGGTTCCCAGAGGAGAATCACCTCCCGTAGTCGGGCAGCACAGTGTTGTGGTCGTGCAGCAGCAGATCTTTGACCTGCGTCATGATGGCGTACTTCCAGTTGTCTAAGACCAGCGTGAGGTTGGAACAGCTTCTGGTGCTCGTCCTCTCTGCTTCAGGTGAGAAGGAACCAGAGGGAAACACAGAATCACTGCAGAGGCTGAAGAGCGTCTCCATCAACACCATCAACACCATCAACACCAGGATTCAACCATTAAACCAGGATTCAACCATTAAACCAGGATCCAACAATTAAACCAGGATTCAACCATTAAACCAGGATCCAACCATTAAACCAGGATCCAACCATTAAACCAGGATCCAACCATTAAACCAGGATCCAACCATTAAACCAGGATTCAACCATTAAACCAGGATCCAACAATTAAACCAGGATCCAACAATTAAACCAGGATTCAACCATTAAACCAGGATCCAACCATTAAACCAGGATCCAACCATTAAACCAGGATCCAACCATTAAACCAGGATTCAACCATTAAACCAGGATCCAACCATTAAACCAGGATTCAACCATTAAACCAGGATCCAACCATTAAACCAGGATCCAACAATTAAACCAGGATTCAACCATTAAACCAGGATCCAACCATTAAACCAGGATCCAACCATTAAACCAGGATCCAACCATTAAACCAGGATTCAACCATTAAACCAGGATCCAACAATTAAACCAGGATCCAACCATTAAACCAGGATCCAACCATTAAACCAGGATCCAACCATTAAACCAGGATCCAACCATTAAACCAGGATTCAAACCACACACATGAATCATCAGGGAAGAAACTGATTTGAATCAAAAAGCGAACAATGAGAAATGAGAGCAAAGAAATCTGACCTAGATGTAAAATATCATCAATAAAATCTACTGAAATATTAATAAATACTTGCTAAATAGCATTGGAATTAGAATATATCTCAAATGTTTATTTACAACCTGTTCACAGGAGGCTTTTTAAAAGTTAAAATAAAAAACACAACACGTGACGATAACGTTAAAATACTGTTTGTGTTTGAAGCTTTTGTGTGAAGTTTGTGTCGACATTAATACACTGTTACATAATATATTATAACTGTAACAACTTTATCTTAATTTGACATTGAAATGTTCTAAACGCAGGAGGAAGATGAAATGAGGAAAGTTAAAGTTGATCTTCTTCTCCACTCACCTTCGTTCCTCAGACCCACGTCTGCTCTGTGAGTTGTTTTCTGTCTCTGAGCTGCAGACTGAGTCAGCACCAGGATGAAGACGAGTCCAGCAGCCTTCATCCTTCAATCTGCGTCTGCACACACAAGAACACACGTTACTGTGAACTGCTGAGTCACACCATGAAGAATTACATCCTCACGTGCAGTGAATATTAACAGTACCTGCAGTGGAGTCAGAGAATCCTGTGTGGACGGAGCAGAGTCCTGGTATCAGATTATTAACTGAGGAGGAGGGAAGGTCTCCAGAAGCCCCTCCCACATGAGGTCAGTTATCAGGATTTTACTTCAAGTTCAAACTTCAACAGAAGACAAAGACGTTCATCTTGATCTGAACTCACAGTTTTCACTGAAACAAGCCTGTGTCCTTCTCTGTAAACCTCATTAAGCAGCAGGAGCAGAGGAACAGACCAGGGATCGGTTCTGAAGGAGCTCCAGCTCCAACGTGTCTGATGTTTCACATTCCTGCTCCTCATCTGGTTCCCATCCAGAGGAGCTCGACCCACTGGACTCCACCTGCTCTCGTCACTCATGTTCAAACATCTGTCGTGTGGAGGCAGAACACCGACAGAGGCGGAGCTCAGCAAAACCTAAAGATAAATCACCAGAGCTCAGCTGATGTGGATTATTGGAGCTGGAAGTCGATACTGATATCTGGGGGTAAAACATTTGATGGTGTCTAAAAAAGCTCAATGATTTATAACTCTTACAACAATCGTAACTGAGGTTTGATATTTAACAGTTTAACCATTAATTTTAGTAGCAATGACCATAAACAGAAAAGCAGCCAAATAAATATAATTTAAGTCAGAAAATAGTTTTTTGTATCATCAAACCCACACATGCTGATGCTATGGGATCATAGTGATTGTTTTTATTCAGCCAACAATGAAATTGGTCGAGCTCTAAAAATCAAGGGTTGTTTAAAGTCTATGTGGAAAACTGTTTGTGTTAAAATAAAAATAAAAATTACCCACTTCTCATAAACCAGTTGATTATTTGTATGAAGACGTGAAAGTGATGAAAACCCAGAAAGGCTGACGTCAGTAATCGGACACGATGCATCAAAAAACAACAGAGACATTTTGTGCAAAAGGAATTTTTGTTGTTTATTTCATTTTTTTTTTTTTTTTAAATTCTATTTTGTTTCAAATCTGGATGAACAGCACACGCCTCTCTGCGTCCTCTGTGAACTCAGCTCAGCAAACGGGTCCGGACCAGTACAAAAAGAGAAGCTCGCTGCCGGCCGTTACCGTGACATCAGAGAAGATGCTCTCACATTATTCACACGAGGGGGGGGGGGCAAAAACAATCCAAGCATTTTCAATCCACAATTAAAATATATTCTCACTTCATCCATGGAATTACTGTCAAGCTCTTACGAAGAAGCACACGTCTCATAAATATCTAAATGTGCGAGGGCCCGTTTCCCTGGAGACGACCCCGGGGTCAACTCCACAGCTTCTAGTGATTCGCTCAGTTTTCTTTCTGGAGGTTAAGTTGAGATAACAGTGCAAAGTGCAGAGTTACGTGATGTCATCGATATGTTTGAGTCTAATTCAGTCGACGACAGTCAGCAGCGAACGAATCCAGGTCGTGAATTCAAATGATTCCAGATCAGTCAGATGATGGGTTAGGGTTAGATGGGTTATATGGGAAACTGCCATTTGTTGTTTTCTTTAAGAATCTGTGTCATTTGCTATTTAAGAATAAAAAACACCAAATTGTCTTATTTGTGATTCCCTCATATTATATTAAAGTCATTTTGGTGCTCAAATGCTATTCGTCTTCTAAACTACACTTTAAAGCAACACTTTGGAGCTTTGACTGAGCAACAGCGCCCCCTGCAGTCACACAGGCTCAGTGTACGAGCCATGACTTTATCCGTCTATCAATGTGTTTGAGATGTTTCTGATCATTTTGGACGAAGTGGAGACAAAGGAAACATGTTGCTGGCGCATGTTAATGATGTTAAACCAGAACTGAACCTAAATGAATCAAACGTTTAAGTCTTGGTCCCAATATTCAAAACCCAGAGGAAACTAAGAAGTTAGAGAAGTTTTAACTGGAGATCCGGATACATCTCCACGGACTGGAACATGTTAAAGGGAAAGTTTCTCTAAAGTATTTTTAATGGAATATGAAGATCGTCTTGTTTTATCTGTCTTGAGCTTTAGAGAAGTTTTGTTCTGTGACATTTCTGTTAAAAGCAGAGGAACTGAACTTTGTAAATGTCGTGAGCGTCACATATTAAATATCCTTTATTGTTCTAGATAAAGACAATGGGCATTTATCTCAGGGTTTCATCTGCTTCTCACACTGTTTTCAGACTGAGCTGCAACAGAGACACTGACATCTGTTCATCATTCAAGCTGCTGGAGGACGAGACATCAGAAGAGACACGAGACATCAGAAGAGACACGAGACATCAGAAGAGACACGAGACATCAGAAGAGACACGAGACATCAGAAGAGACACGAGACATCAGAAGAGACAGGCGATGTCCAACGTGTCTCTTTCTCTCCACATTGACCCACGACCTCTTTCTGTCCGAGCAGGAAAATCTTTAGAAGGCGACGGAACGACCCAGACGGGCTCGTCAGCGGAGAGACGCTGCTTCGGATCCGACGGCGAGAAAAAGGAAAGACGAGAACCAGGTGCTGGGGACGTGACGTGGTGGTGGTGGGGGGGGGAGTGGCGAGCACCAGTTGTTCCTATAAGCGCGTCGTGATGTAGACGATGGATGGTGATAGAATAAGCTTCGTCTTTCTGCCAAGTTCAAACCATCAAATCTAAAATTCCAACAGAACAGTGAAAGCTCCTCAGGAACCACTCAGCGGAGGAATCGTCTCCCGGCTCCGATCCACGACTTTACTTTCCAAACATTTTTAAAAGATATTCAATAATGAAAATAAACTCTCTAGTGAAACGCAGCCGCTCGGGAGCTCGTCACATGACTGAACTCTAAGGAACTCGTCCTCGAGACCTGTGAGAACCTGACCGAGTCCACGCTGAAGATCCAAAAACATTTTAAGGTTTCGCTACAAATCAGATAAAAAAAAAGGAAAAGAAGAAGACGCTTCATTAAATAACAGTTTCATTCCTCAAATGTAATTCATACACAGCAAAATTCTCCAGAAGACGAAAGTGAGCGGGGGGGGGGGGGGGGGCACTGATGTGAGCGAACGTCCAAACACTCGAGTCTCTGCTGTCGTCCCGGGTCACAGCAGGATCTATCTGAGCCACGGGGGGGTGGGAGGGGGGGGCTGTGGGCGGTGGGGGTTCAGGGGGAGGGGCCTCAGCCACAAGTGCTCGACGGTAAAGAACCGGCCACTCACCAGAGCCGCGGTGAGGAGGGACACAAAGAAAAGTCTGAGTGAACTTTATTCATTGAACCAACGGGATGTAAACGGCTGCACCCACCCCCCCCCACCCCCCTCGCCGGCGTCACAGCAGCCGGGTCCGGGTGCAGCGGCGTCATCGGCGAGTGGGCGGGGCTGCGTGAGCAAGGGAGGGAGGGGTTAACCGTGGGGCAGGCTGCACATCTCACAGTGCTCGGTGCCGGGCTGGTTCATGAAGGTGCAGTGGAGGCAGGACCACATGGAGGAGGAGGAGGCCGGGACCGAGGGGCCCCCCCCCATGGCCCCGAACCCCAGAGAGCTGGAGGACTGCCCCCCCACCGTGCCTGGAACACAGGAGACCGATTAAATCACTGATTGCCCGATCAAGAGAAATTCAGCATTTAACGTATAAATATATATATTGTGTATGAATCGGAGGCAGATCGGTGTGTGTGTGTGAATGAGTCGGACTGTGTGTGTCTGTGTGTGTCTGTGTGTGTCTGTGTGTGTGTCTGTGTGTGTCTGTGTGTGTGTGTGTGTGTGTCTGTGTGTGTGTCTGTGTGTGTGTCTGTGTGTGTCTGTGTGTGTGTCTGTGTGTGTCTGTGTGTGTGTGTCTGTGTGTGTGTGTCTGTGTGTGTCAGTGACTCACTGCACAGCTGCTCGATGGTGGCCCACTGCTCAGACCTCTTCCAGGTCTGAGCCAGTTCCTCGTTGGAAGTCTTCACGGCCTCCAGCAGCAGCCCGATGCTGTCCTGCAACAAACACAAAACACAGAATCATCAACCTGCTCCACACGGACACGTTCAGGAAACTGGAAACAAAACCAGTTGCAGGGTTTTGGTTTCGTGAGCCTCGGTGTCATAGACTATATCTGATGAGGCGGCTCGGCACAGAAAGATGATTTCTCTTTTCTTTATTTCTCAAATCAAACGCACTTGTGATGGTAACGAGCGGCCAGTCTGAGAATCGAATGAACAAAGGTTCCGAGTGAGAAACGTCCTCACACCACTGAGCACTTCCAGATGTGGACTTACTCTCAGAGGCATGACTTCATTGGTGACGAGGAAGAGGAGCAGATGGAAGTCGGACACGATGTCCAAGAAAGCCGTGGAGGTGCACTGGGACAGGTACGTGGCTAAACTGTGGAAGTCCTGCACAGACACACAACACAACACAACACATGTCACTTCCTCTGAGCTGTAAACATGAAGCTGGAACTGCTGCTTCAGGTTGAAATACACAGATGAAGGCAAAAGTGGACGGAAGAAAAACTTTGTATCGTGGCTGCAGCCCAATAATTACCCTCAGTTATACAAAACATGTGATGATTATTAGAAATGGTTACAGCCTTCAAGATGTGTGTGTGTGAGTGTGTGTGTGTGTCTCTCCTGCCCTCTTACTTGAGTCTCTCCGAGTATATCACGGTTCTCGATGGGGAAGGGTTGTTTGGCGCAGAAGGTGAACTGAGGATCCTTTGGAAACGTGGTGGTGATCTTTAAAAGGGTTAAAAAAAGGGAATTTAGACTAAATGCTGCCTGAATACATACGTGTGCTTAGTATGTTCAACACCAAATGTTACTCACATCTATAATGAGATACTCCACAGGAAGAGGCCGAGCCAGAAACGTGACATCGTTTCCAAACTTGTCTGTGTCCTGTTGGATTCAAACGAAAATCTCAACATCTGGATTAACTGAGTCATGACACCTGGCCCTAAGAATCTGGAAGATATTATCCAGCTCATTTTTATAATGATCAGTAGAATGTTAGATCCTTCTCATGTATGCGCTGGTACCTTGAAGAAGACGTCGGGGACGTACTGCTCCGAGCTGGACTCTTTAGCGTAGCCCAGCTCGGGGGCGTCCTTGCAGGGCAGCAGACACTCGTCTCTCACCAGGGCCATGCACTGGTTGGACACCTGGTATCCTTCAAAGTGCACCTGGTTGTCTGGACTTCCTGCAGGCAGCAGAGACACAGGCTGATGCACTCGTGGGATTAAACCCGGATAAAATCAATGAAAAGACTAATAAGGTTTAACACATGACATCATTGAACAGTTGTGTTGTCCGTGTCACTGTGGTGTGCAGAGTATTTAAATCTTCTGCCCAACACATGCAGATCATTTGCAAACACGCTACGTCTTCACACCATGGAAAGTCAAACAGATGGACCTCGGCCCCGGCTGGAATCACATGTGCATCATGACATCAGCTTTGGCTGCAGAGCCTCATTAGTGCAATGAGCAGTGATGAGGTCACCACAACGCTGTGTGACCTCAAATAGAAGAGATTTTGTGCGTTTAGAACAGAAGAGTAAACACTTGGCGTTGATTCCACAGAGAGTTGTTCTCACACAGCATGTGGCTTGAGTTACAGCGTTAATCTGGCCTCTAAATTACAGCCCACACAGAGTAGATACTCAAGAGGAATGGAAATAAACACACGACAGCCACCTGACAGGCCTGGACTGAGTGAGAACATCTGTAGAGAACAAATAGGTGAAGATACTCAATAACAAGTGTTTTGCAATAACACACAGAGTTTCTGCAGGTTTCAATGAGTTCATTCTAAGACTTTTTACGATCTTAATGAATGAATTACACAGCTCAGCCCATAATGTTGCGCTGTTGGAAGAGAACGAGTTTCCTACTTCATATGAAGCATTACGATATTTAACTGTAAAATCACAAGCAGCTGGAGATTCTTTGTGAAATAAACAGAATAACGATCAAAGTAACACATGTTGTGATCTTGAAGAAATCTAACATCAGCACTAAGTGAGGAAAATTATTTTCAGTTTTCACTTCAGCCTCGGAGGGAACGAAGACGTACCTGTCGCCAGCGCCGTCACAAATTTGGATCCGAAATGTCCGTCTCGCGAGAGTTTGCAGGGGTTTGAGTGTAGATTCTGGAAGTACCCTGCTGTGATGCACTCCTCTGCGCTCAGGAAGTGCGAGTCCTAACAGGAGAGAGAGCAATGATAAGTCCTGGAGGAGGAGGTCAGGAGGTCAGTCTGAGGAACAGGCTTCACCCTCACCTTGTTCCGTGTGTAGCGGACAGTGCCTATCCTCGTATCCTCAGAGAGCAGGTCTGTGAAGATCCAGCCCACCTGGAAACCAGAGGAAGATTCAATCAGATTCAAATCCATCTGCTCAATTCATAAAACAAAGAGGCATCCAAGAACACAACTGATCCACGGTCACATCACAGAGTAATGAGTCTGATATCATGACCAGAGAAAGAGGAACCAAGTTAATTAACCAATGGATAAACCGTATCTGATGAAATCTACATAAACACCTTCACATGCAGTGTGTGAGTGAAGTGTTCAATGTCTCAACCAGAGAAAAGAAAAATCCTGCCAGTTAAATGCAAAGTGGAAGACAGTAGAGCAAGGTTTAGATTTGCCCATCCGACCTTAACATTTCACATATTCCAGCACTACAGACCCATAAAAAACAGTTTGATTCCCTTCAAGTCCTCTGGTTGAACGTGTTCAAGCCTTTTCTGAATAATAAATCAATTTCTAGTCAGAGGCTGCGATACTTGGCCGTGAAAATCATAAATCTGCTTTATAACTCCTGCCAGCACAGTGTGGAAACACAATATGAAAAGCCCAGCTTGTCTACAGCCAATGAGAGCCGCTGAAGGACAGAGAGCCGACCTTGCACAGGCCCAGCTTGGCAGCAATTTCATCCACAGCTGCAGCTTTGGGATCCTCCAACATTTCCAGGTTGTTCTGAGTGGCATTCTGTAACAGGGAAGAAGAAAAGAGTCTTAAATTCACCTGTAAGGTAAAAGCTCAACAAATGGTTGCTTACATGGTCAAAATGGATAATGGACAGTTCATAATTACGATGATACTGAATGCAATTTAATGAGAATCTCTCACCTGTGGAGGTTCGTAGATAGCAGCCACCTCAGCTCTGATGCCCAGCGGGATGTCTTTGTGCTCAGTGTACTTTCCGTACAAGTATCCCATCCTCTGGCTGCCCGTCTTCCTCCAGAAGTCCAGGAAGCGGTTGGCAATGGTGTGGTTCTCAAACATGATGTTATCCACGTGTCGGTATTTCTGGAAGAAGAACACAATTCAATGATCTCTCTGTCAATTAGGGACGGGAATAGGCCGATACGATACTATCACGATACTTAGGTGGCGATACGATATGTATTGCGATTCTGTAAGTATTGCGATTCGATATTACGATTTCCTGGGATTTCTTTTGGTTATTTTTTTTTTTTTTAAATACTGGGCCATGGAAAAATGTTGAATCATTCCTTCAAATACAACACAGTCAAATTCACTTAGAGCTTTACCAGTTTTATTTCAAATATTAACATTTACTTAATGACTGCCGGGCAGCCAATAGAGAAAATAAATAAAAATGTTCCCTATTATTGTATAGCCCCTGTCAACTGCACACAAACTGACAGATTAAGAAATGTTTGCCACTTAGGCTACTTTTAAACAATAAATAAAAGGTAAATTAAATAGAATGAATAAAAGTTTACTTAAAATATTAACTTTGAAATAAACAAAAAGTAGGCTATTGCTGTTTGCATGTAGGCGATGCAAAGCTAGTGCTTGGGTATGTTTCGATTCTTGTGCAAAAACAAGAGCTGGTCAACATGCTCTGGGGTGATGTTGGTTCCCCCCATATATCCCCCCAGGTATAAACCAATAAATATGTTTAAAAAAAAAATATATATATTATTATTATTATTATTATTTTTTTTTTTAAATCGATTTGGGGATTTGGGAGGCAGCATATCGATTTAAAATTCGTCATTCACAAGAATCGCGATTTGTAACTGAATTGATTTTTTCCCCCCATCCCTACTGTCAATACAAACACAATTGTCACGTGGTGGTGAGTACTTTTAAATAAAACATCTGATAAATGACTAATTGTAAACACTACTTTTTTAATGGCTTGCTCAAAATGGTGAACTGTAGCTTCATTGTCCCAGACACACACAGGTAGAGCTACATACTTGTCTGTTCAGTGTGAGCGCACTGGGCTGGCACTTGGTGCAGATACCCTCTGGCCAGGGAAGGTGGCCCTCACAGCCCGACTTGATCTTACAGCTGATGTTCTCCAGAGCCGCAAACTTCCCTCTGCAGGATGTGAAAACAGACTTAGGACCTGGAAACGAGATGGCTGCATTTCTATTGGAAGAATTAGAACAACTTCTCACTTATCAGATCCTCCGGTCAGCTTGCGAAGGTATGCGTGGAATGACATGTGCTTCACCGGTGGGTCCAGGTGATTCAGGTAGTCTTCGTCAAAAGGCTGAAAACGGAAAAGAGGCAGATCCTCAGCAGGTTGAAACTGTCCCACAGCATCGGTGTTAGCTTTACATCTTTCTGACTTTTCTTACCTCTAACGGTACACAGTGCACACACTTTCCAAGGGCACCATGGCGACATCTGTAACAAGATGAGGAGTGTGAGAGATCGCAGAGAAACTCTTCACTTAACATACAACACCAGGACGTCTCCTCCTTACAATTGGGGATCTTTGTTCCTGTAGATCTTGCCGTCTTGCTTGGTCAGATACTGATCAATTTCATCCTCCTGGACCAGGGTTGATGAGAAGGACCGAGGGATCATGTTGGACGATGAGGAAGATGAGGAGATGGACGGTAGCGATGAAGATGTGTGCGGGGTGGCCGTGTCCATCACCTCCCCGGAGGAGGAGCCTGAAGGATACAGATACAAGATGTCGCCATGCCTGAAGAAAATAAAGAGAAATAAGATGATTCACCAAAGAATATGGAAAAACATAAATAATAAAGGCAAAGAAATTCAATTGATAAATATAATAATAATAAACTAAAAATTTCTAGGGCTGCAAAGCAGCACTGGGTGGGCCAGGGCACATGCATTTTGAAGCGTTGCATGCTTTTTGCCTGAAAAAAACTAATAATGACCGAGGAAATATTGACACATAGAGCTGTTCTGGCTTGGACTCTGATCATGAGACAGAAGTTTGGTGTTGATAGGACAATGCACAGTGGAGTTATCACAACATCGTCTCCTTTGGTGAAGGATGAACCTTCACCTTAACTCAACATTTGCACGGTTTGAGGACATGTCCAAATTCTGAGAGGGAGAGAGATGTGACCTTTGCAAGACATAAATATTCTCTGATCTTTGACCACTGTCACTACAGGAGTGGAGTTGTTTGTTTGCGGCTCAGCATCAAAGGATTCATGGTCTATGTATGTCCGCGTTACAGAACATCGTGTTTTCATGGCGTGTAATCAAACGAAAAAAAAATCCCTCAGTCAGTTTTTATCTCCATCTTGTTGTGATGACACTCATCTCAATTTGAAGTTGATTCGATGAAAGCCCTGGTACAAGTACATCAAAGTAAAAATGTGGAATATGGCAAAATGGCCACTAAATGCAAGATAGCAGGCTTCCTGTTGTGTTTTTCCAATTGCACCTAAAGACTTTTTTGTTTGTCTGGTCATGATACACCTGTGTATTGATTTTTGTGAAGACCGGTCAATGTGAACACATTCCAGGGGTCTCGGGGGGCACCGTTGAGCCATTTTGCAACGCCCATTAAAAATTCCTTCAGAATGCATAAATTTTCACCACTTTCTAACTTTCTGCAAATTTTGGTAAGAAGTTGAGCATGGTAAAGCCCTCAAAAAGCCAATTCATTTGCCTGAATAATAATAATCCTTACAATTTCAATAGGGTCTCACCTGACCTTTGATGTCAGTGCTCGGGCCCTAATAAGTTCACGTACATTAATCGACATGAAAACCATTAATAATTTGTATTACTTTTTGGCTAAATAGCACATTTTATCAAGGACACACAGAACTTAATTTGACAATAAGACTTTTAAAACCTCCTCAATCTGACCGATTGTTGTACATAATTCTAAAAACTCATTTGCTGTTACTCACTTGATCTTCAGCAAGCCGAGGGTGACGTTCTGGGACAGAAGCTCGTCGGTCTTGTTGCGGTTCACGTAAATAGAAAACCCGTTGGAGATGAACCCAAACTCTGTGGCCACCTGAGGGGGAAGTGGAGTTTCCTGATTAGAATGAGCAACAACACACTCATGTCTCATCCCACTGCACTGACTTTGTAAACCACCTTCAGTGTTTAACAAGTCCTGGCTTATGATGAGCAGTATGTCTCTTGCTCTTCTTCAGATTCATCACAGGAAACACTTTCATAGCGTAAAGTGCGTCCATCTCAAAGCAGATTAGCAAAGAGCCTCTTGGCACGAGAGAACCTCAGCTTGTAAGAACACCTCTTACAGTGACGACACTTTGAGCCAAACTAAGCTATTAGGAGACGGACGTATTTGTCATTGCATCCAAACCTCACGTCAAATTATCAGACGGCTCGTCATCACTTTAGATTTACTGAGTTAATCAGCCATGAGTGAACTCAGAGAGCGGAACTGTTTACATCGGAACAGGACAACTATCTTGGCATTAAAGCTAATCCATCATGGACCATCCACCAATGACTGTGTGGGAACTTTCATAGTAAATCCTGTTCGTGGTTGTAAATGTGTATTTGTAACTTGGGAACAGTCTTTGAGCATTAAATCATTATATTTCCTCAAACCACACAAAGAACAGTGTGCGTTGCTGTTCGCTGGTGAAACTGTATCCTGTGTGTTTCATTCTGTCTCAGCAGCAGAAATATAACCTCTCTGCTTCAGACCCGTGCTTTTCCATTCCACCCGTCGCTGGCTGCACCGGAGCCGGGACTGAAACCACTCCTTCCATTGATCTGCTGAACCGTCCGGCCTCGACTCAGACACATGCATCTTTGATGAGATGATACTGGAATTCTCCACTGTGACCGTTCTGCTGATCCTGCTTCTATTCTAGGTTTTTCAAAACCCAAGATGATCTTAAAAACATGTCCACATTAACTAACTACATATTTATAAATCCTTTGTGTTTATCATCCTGTTTAATACTCGTGTGGAGGAGTAATGTCGTGGCTGTAAACAACAAACTGCCGTGCAGATGTGATGATAAGAGTGAATCCAGTATATTTTCCGGTCCTTGCCACGGATGCTTCCTGCACAGCTTCATACATAAATCATAAATGATCAGTGAGCAGATCTCCACTGTGTGTGACAGCAGTGTACGATGCACATCAGAACTTGTGATGCAGTAGAAAGAAAACACACTAAAGAACAGTGTTTATGTTACAGGTGAAGAAATGGACCCAAGAATCCAGGGTTTGAGAAGTTCTGATGGATTTTAACACTGATTACATATGTCTTAATAAATAGAGTAACATTATGGTTTTGATAAATTATGCATCTTACAGGATAAATACTATGGCTGTGTGCCTACACTGTAAATAACCACCCAACTGTACTCTGGTTTGACTTGTATAGACACTGTGTGTTGATCTCCATCATGACTACTAATGTGTATAATATCAAACATCTAGCACCAGCATGGTGGTGCAGTGGGAAGGTTGATGGTTTGAATCCCCTGCGAACATCAAAGGATAAACAGTGTGGAGCTTTGATGGCCTTCTGAAAAAACACGTGTGCACTTCTTTGTGTGTATCACTGTTACTGGGATCTATCACTGTTACTGGGATGTATCACTGTTACTGGGATCTATCACTGTTACTGGGATGTATCACAGTTACTGGGATGTATCACTGTTACTGGGATCCATCACAGTTACTGGGATCCATCACTGTTACTGGGATCTATCACTGTTACTGGGATCTGTTACTGGGATCTATCACTGCTACTGGGATCTATCACAGTTACTGGGATGTATCACAGTTACTGGGATGTATCACTGTTACTGGGATCTATCACTGTTACTGGGATCTGTTACTGGGATCTATCACTGCTACTGGGATCTATTACTGTTACTGGGATCTGTTACTGGGATCTATCACTGCTACTGGGATCTATCACAGTTACTGGGATGTATCACAGTTACTGGGATGTATCACTGTTACTGGGATGTATCACTGTTACTGGGATCTATCACTGTTACTGGGATCTATCACTGTTACTGGGATCTATCACTGTTACTGGGATCTATCACTGTTACTGGGATGTATCACTGTTACTGGGATCTATCACTGTTACTGGGATGTATCACAGTTACTGGGATGTATCACTGTTACTGGGATCCATCACAGTTACTGGGATCCATCACTGTTACTGGGATCTATCACTGTTACTGGGATCTGTTACTGGGATCTATCACTGCTACTGGGATCTATCACAGTTACTGGGATGTATCACAGTTACTGGGATGTATCACTGTTACTGGGATCTATCACTGTTACTGGGATCTGTTACTGGGATCTATCACTGCTACTGGGATCTATTACTGTTACTGGGATCTGTTACTGGGATCTATCACTGCTACTGGGATCTATCACAGTTACTGGGATGTATCACAGTTACTGGGATGTATCACTGTTACTGGGATGTATCACTGTTACTGGGATCTATCACTGTTACTGGGATCTATCACTGTTACTGGGATCTATCACTGTTACTGGGATCTATCACTGTTACTGGGATCTATCACTGCTACTGGGATGTATAACAGTTACTGGGATGTATAACAGTTACTGGGATGTATCACTGTTACTGGGATCTATCACAGTTACTGGGATCTATCACAGTTACTGGGATGTATCGCTGTTACTCGGATGCATAACAGTTACTGGGATCTATCACTGCTACTGGGATGTATCACTGCTACTGGGATCTATCACTGTTACTGGGATGTATCACAGCTACTGGGATCTATCACTGCTACTGGGATGTATCACAGCTACTGGGATCTATCACTGCTACTGGGATGTATCACAGCTACTGGGATCTATCACTGCTACTGGGATGTATCACAGCTACTGGGATCTATCACAGTTACTGGGATCTATCACTGTTACTGGGATCTATCACAGCTACTGGGATGTAGCACTGTTACTGGGATCTATCACAGTTACTGGGATCTATCACAGTTACTGGGATCTATCACTGTTACTGGGATCTATCACTGTTACTGGGATCTATCACTGTTACTGGGGTCCATCACTGTTACTGGGGTCCATCACTGTTACTGGGATCCATCACAGTTACTGGGACGTATCACTGTTACTGGGACATATCACTGTTACTGGGATCAATCACTGTTACTGGGATCAATCACTGTTACTGGGATCTATCACTGTTACTGGGATGTATCACTGTTACTGGGATCTATCACTGTTACTGGGATCTATTACAGCTACTGGGATTTATCACTGTTACTGGGATCTATCACTGTTACTGGGATCAATCACTGTTACTGCGATCTATCACTGTTACTGGGATCTATCACAGCTACTGGGATGTATCACTGTTACTGGGATCTATCACTGTTACTGGGATGTATCACTGTTACTGGGATCTATCACTGTTACTGGGATCTATCACTGTTACTGGGATGTATCACAGTTACTGGGATGTATCACAGTTACTGGGATCCATCACTGTTACTGGGATGTATCACTGTTACTGGGATGTATCACTGCTACTGGGATCTATCACTGTTACTGGGATGTATCACTGTTACTGGGATCTATCACTGTTACTGGGATCTATCACTGTTACTGGGATGTATCACAGTTACTGGGATCCATCACTGTACCTTTTCAAAAAACGCCTCAGCGGTCTCCGTCTTGGTCGCAGGGATCTTCTTCATCCCGCTGGGGGACTGGACCCTGATGATCTGAAGGGACAAAGACAGAAAGGACAACATGAAGCTCCAGCTGGTTCCCTGTGGTCTGCACCCCCCCTCCACCCAGTCAAAACAAGGGAGACCCACCCCCCCCCCCCCTCCTCTGTACAGTCAGGACATCATGACAACCATGACAGAGCAGAAAAGTCCTGTTGACACTGATCGCCCCCCCCACACCACCGAGCAGCTCCAGCCCGGTGACACGAAGCTGGTTCACCGTAAACTGGACCTGAACTGGAAGTGAACTGGAACTGTCCCAGCGGCGCCATTAAAACACTTTCACAGAGTTCACACCAGCCCGACTCCCATTAAACCTTCCAGAACCTTCCAGCTCCTCCGGGACCACCGAGCAGCTGACCGAGCCCACGGGCCTCGCGTCGGGTCCAGCCCGGGCACCGAGGCGGTTGTTCGGCCTCAATGTTCACAAACAAAGCCTCTTTTTACTCGGATGTCGTCAGCTAACCACAAAGCTAATGCTAGCCGGCTAGCTAAACAGGGCCCAGTCACTCTGGGCTAGTGACGCTAGCCTGCTAGCGTTAGCGTTCGAGCTAATTCTGCTGCCTCATCACTCCGGGCTCCGGGCTCAGCCAGCGGGTCCTCGGGGGGAGAAGCGGCCGCTGCACTCACCATGTTCTCCGCCATGTCGCCCCGGTCGCTCCGGTGTCTTCTCCCGGCGGATCTCACGGTGTGAACGGACACACGCAGCGAACACAAGCGTCACGAAGCGTCAGAGGCTGACAGTCAACGACACTCCATCACACAGCGGGTGCAGCAGGCATCTGGGGCCGACTGTCTACCACCGGTCCCACACTGAAACAACCCCGGAAGAAACAAGCGTGACTTTACCTGAACAGACACGTTCCGCCTCTTTTCTCCTGCTCTGCAGTGGAGTTTAAATGATGTGAAACTGTGAGAAATCATAGTTTGAACAAAGGGAGAAGTTTATGGAAAACTGTGTGGTTTGAGTTTTGTATTTTAATGTATTTTACTTTTTATAGCTTGCTTTTATATTTATTTTATTGCACTGCTGAAAAAAATAATATTTTGTCACAGTCTGAATAAGACCAAAGGGCGGCCATTTGTGTTGGAGGTGGATATAAGGATCTTTATAGTAAATGTTATAACACAAAATATAATGAATATATAACATTGGTATGTTATTCAACAATATTCAATATTGTACATGACATTTTAACAAATTATAATTAGAACATTATATATATTCATTATAACAAGATATGACAAAATGTGAAATAATATTACCACGGTGGTTTCAATACAGCACAGATAGATAGAGAGATAGAGAGAGGGAGATCTAAATTTAATCTTTTTGTACTAGCCCTGTATTTTCATCATATTCTGCATGAAAGCATCAAACTAAAAACATTGTCACTTTATCAATATGTGTGTATATGTGTACATTTACATGTGGACTGTATAGGCTGCTTCTAAATTTGTTTTCATGTCACGACTGAAGTAAAAATAAATCATCGATCGACTTACACACTGACTCATTCTCGATTTGATAAATGAATAAATCACTGTTTCTATTTTCCTCTTTTTATTTTTTATTTGTTTATCCTGTAGTGAGGACATCTCCTCAGACCTGTGTGACAATGAATAAAGGATAAAAGGAAAGGAAATAAAAACTATAATCTTCCACTGTACGAGATAACGACAAATGAGAGCGACAACAATGAGCTTAAAAACACAAACATAAACACACAGGTTGGAATAATGAGAAATAAACATAAAATACAAATTTTACAACTAATATTATACAAAAGAGATGGAAGAGATATGAGACTTATTGTAGAAAATATTACGAATGTAATAATTCTGTCCTTTTAAATCACACGTTATAGTTTTTTGTTGGTTAAAGCGGTTTCTTTCACGAATTTTTCATAAAAAACAAGGTCAAAGGTCATGTTTTTAAAGCCCTTTTCATATTGACTCACATGTATCCAACATTAACAGATATTTCTTTAGTATATTAGTAGAAACTTTAGAGGGAATAAAGGTGAAGAACACGTCTGTATCCAGCTAACGATGGTTCAGTTAAACTTTGATCAGATCAGAAGCAAAGAGGGAAATCTGATGATGAGTGATAAACGATATCCACTGAGCTGCTGTCCGCTCTCTACAGAATAGACAGGCTTTATGTTTAATATGTCGGTGGAGAAAGAACCTCTGAGCTGGCAAAAGAGGCGTCGAAGCACATGAAGTGGGAACCCCCCTCCCCCCCACGTTCACGGGTTTGTCACTTGAACTCAAACTGAGGCTGCCTTGCTTGTGTAAGTTTCATGTTTTGTCCATGAGAAGAAGAAGACAGGAGGAAAAAGAAGGACAGCAACAGGAGAGAGAGAGAGAGAGAGAGAGAGAGAGAGATAGAGAGAGAGAGAGAGAGAGAGAGAAGGACGTAACTGTGCACAACTAGAGAAGTCACGAGAATCAGAAGGAAAGATCCTAAACAAGAGTGTTAGGAATTTCAAACTTTTAACTATAGGTTGTGTCTGAAAGAACTCTTAACAATAAAGATAGAAGTAGTTTTAGCTATATATTAGGCATTCATACAAATGATTTTTAATAATAACCTTTCCTTCCTAGGGTTTAATCTACAAATTAAGAATTAATGTTTCACTAGTTCTCATTTCTATTAAAGCGTTATTCCCTCAGATTCATTAAACTCACATAGAGTTCCAAGAGCTGTCTGATAAGTCTCGAGGTTGGAGTCACAACGATGGTCAGTCTCACAGCTGGCCTGATAGGAGAGTCCAAGAGAGTTTGTTGTGGCTCATATGCAGCAGCCGAGATGGAAGGACCAAGACATTTTCTACTCAAGGCTAAATTACGAGACAACATCAGACTGTCAGGGTAGATAGAGTTGCCCTAGCACCCGTCAGAGTAGCGTAGGAGCATGACGGAGAGCTGCTGCTATGTCACTTCCTGGATTCGGTGACAAGAGGCGTGGGACTGCGGCTGGACCAATGAGGGAGATCCAAAGTGATTTGCGGTGACTCCCCTCCAAATATTCATAACCAATCACATCAAATCTACTGTTATAACTTTACCAAACCCATGCTGTTCGGGGCCATTATTAACTTCCTACTGCTAACTTAATTAGCATAGGCTGTGATAATTGTCCATAGCTATGAATAACTCTTCATTGTATCTTTAAATAAAACATTTGATTGAACCAAAATCTTGGATCGGCTTCTCTCATATTATAGGATAAACCAACACGCCTTAACAGAGCAGATAAAGTGTGAACTGCAGAATCAGAAAAAGAATCCAGGACAGAGAGTGAATGTGTTTTTGTAGAAGGTTTTTTTCTTTTTCCATTTTTTGTGTCTGTTACAGTTCGTCCTGGACGTTTGAGTGGAACAGTTCCATTTGAAGCCGGGAGACGACGCCTGAAGCAAATGGTCTGAGGCCTGTAATCCGTGGAGGATGCAGGACGGTGCACCAAGGCTCAGATGATTCCGTACTGGGCCAGCTCATGCAGCTCCAGGTGATTGAAGGCCTCCCAGGGGCAGATGACGGTGATGTCTGCAACAGAACACGCAGACGTGAGCTCGTTGAGGTGAAATAATATCAGAAAACAACATGAGATGCTTTTTATTATCTGAAGAGAACTCACCTGTGCCTAAGCCCTCCATTCCAGGGATGTCGTCACCAAAGCTGGAAAGAAAAAAGTATTACACACTCGAATTTGCTGTTATTCATGGCCGTCAAAAGAAAAGATATTCCATGCATACCCCTGGATGCCCTTCTTTGGAGGCTTGCTCTTGAACTGACGAGTCTGCCTCTGCTTGAACTTGGGGGGGCCCTTGCGTGGAGTGGCCGGGCCTCCGCTGACTCGGGTGGCCGACTTGATTTCAGCTTTGGGCGCCTCGAGATTCATTGTGAGCTGTTAGGGTTCCTGTGTGCAGGAGGTCGGCTTCACTGCGTGAGGATCTCTTCATTTAGAGAACATGAAAGAAAAGAACAATGTGTCAAGAAATGGAAGTAAAGGACCATTTCCAACTATTTATTCTCTGTGAATCCTGTTTGTGTGCAGCAACATTTTATCTGACCTCTGCCTGACATTAGGCTTCAATCCTCTCACTGATCTGACAAACACCTGCAGGGATTTACGCTCATATTTCCCGCTAATTGAATGTCTGAGATGGGCCGTACCTTTCAGCGTGTTCTGGGAGGATGACCCAATTTCCCATAATCCCTGGATCAAGTTAATAAGAAGTCCCCCTCTCTGTTTCAAGCCGGCCGTCCACACGTAATCTCATTAGAGCAAGGACGACAGCATGTTTGTGCTGAGCCTGCACTGAGGGTCTAAATGATCAATCCTATCATCGTGTCCCGGAGACAAGGACAGACCTGAACACGTCTAAACCGTCACTGTGATAACAGAATACATATCTTTAATATAATCACAACTTATTAAAGATGCTGTACATTGTCTTAAATATGAATGGTAGTGCAAACATATCTAGAAATTAACATTTTGGCTACTTTGGAAGTAGAACAAACCCTTTTAACAGGAGAAAATTTCACATCTTCATTTTAACTATTAGCAGACATGATGCTGCAATTTGAAATACTCATTATTATATTAAAAGCTGAATAAGAATCTATATTTTAAAAAAAGGTTGAGACCATGATCATCAGTCAGCACAAACAAGCTTTATTTGAATGGCAGTTCAGAAACTTGAAGGTAAACTTATATAAAAGAGTTACAACAATCCTCCACTGATGATTAATCAAACATTCAAAAATGGTTCTAAGGCTTTATCGTCCTTTTTAAATACATTTTTCTTGAACCTTCATTCGATCAAAATAATCTCAAGAGATTTTTAAATTTCTTTTTCAATATATTTTTCACAACATTATTTTTCTCATATGGCTCCTGAGTGTTTACGGTGGTTACCACCACTACCACATAAATCCAAACATCTCGGTAACATCACTGTCAGTCGTCATGGTTACTCACCGGCTGCTGGGTGGAGGACAGCCACTGGAGTGGGTGTGAGCAGATGAGTGGAGGTCTACACTAGGCTCGCTGTGAGGGCCGGCCGGGCTCCGGGCCCCTCTTATATTCTGAGCCCTGCTGAGGATTACGTGCACGCCGCCCCCCGGCTGCTCACATGTTCCAAACAAACAAACGTCACTATTGTAAAACGATGTGATCGTCACACATTAATTTACAGGATCGTTCCAGATGTCTGGAGTCAGTCTACAGGTTGATAGTTGCTGTTGATTCTAAGTAAAGTGATTTTAAAAGTGTATCAATACAAATCATTTACATGAAATGATTTAAAACAGTATTTGTGATGAAACTAAGGATTTAAACTGTTCATTCTGTTCACTGTGTTTAGGATAAAACCCTGAGCGATGTTAGATCAGATCTCTGAAGTGAGATCGAAATGAGATAAAACGACCTGGGATCTGTAGATATAGATTATAGATGCAGCTGCAGCTTCCTGAGAGGACGACTCGCTTCCTCTTCATTATGCAACCATCTCAACATCTGCTTCAGGCCAAACCCTCAAGTCCTCCAGCCTGCAAACGTCTTAATAAATCATCTCTCCATCAAGACTCATCAAGGGATCTTCACAAGAAAGCAATATAATTAATTTATAATAAAACAAGGCATTGTTAAATCTAAATAATGGATTATTACACTTGATCTGCAAGTGCATTGAAGGGACATGATTTAATTTTGCAGTTCCTAAAGTTCGAGGACTGTAGCAAAAACTGAGATATTCTTTGTTTGGGTCAAAATTCTTTAAAAAGCTCCAGAATCTCGACAACCTCCACAATATGTCATCACATCTTCTTCACTTATATATACAGTCTATGTTAAATATCAGCCATCATCATGTCAACACGTCAATATCAACTTTAACTTGTAAGAAACAACATTTTACGAGATTTAAATGTTTATATTGATATTCTTCAAAGGGCAAATCCGCCTGGGAGAGGACATCTCCTCAGATCTGTGTGACAATGAATAAAGGATGAAAGACCAAGGAAATAAAAACTATAATCTTCCACTGTACAAGATAACGACAAATGAGAGCGACAACAATGAGCTTAAAAACACAAACATAAACACACAGGTTGGAATAATGAGAAATAAACATAAAATACATATTTTACAACAGTAATATTATACAAAGGAGATGGAAGAGATATGAGAGTTATTGTAGAAAATATTACGAATATAATAATTCTGTCCTTTTAAATCACACGTTATAGTTTTTTGTTGGTTAAAGCGGTTTCTTTCACGAATTTTGAAAATGTTTTTAAAGCCCTTTTCATACTAACTCACATGTATCCAACACTAACAGATATTTATTTAGTATATTAGTAGAAACTTTAGAGGGAATAAAGGTGAAGAACACGTCTGTATCCAGGTGACGATGGTTCAGTTAAACTTTGATCAGATCAGAAGCAAAGAGGGAAATCTGATGATGAGTGATAAACGATATCCACTGAGCTGCTGTCCGCTCCCTACAGAATATACAGGCTTTATGTTTAATATGTTGGTGGAGAAAGAACCTCTGAGCTGGCAAAAGAGGCGTTGAAGCACATGAAGTGGGAACCCCCCTCCCCCCCACTTCACGGGTTTGTCACTTAAACTCAAACTGAGGCTGCCTTGCTTGTGTAAGTTTCATGTTTTGTCCATGAGAGGAAGAAGACAGGAGGAAAAAGAAGGACAGCAACAGGCGGGAGAGAGAGAGAGAGAGAGAGAGAGAGAGAGAGAGAGAGAGAGAGAGAGAGAGAGAGAGAGAGAGAGAGAGAAGGACGTAACTGTGCACAACTAGAGAAGTCACGAGACTCAGAAGGAAAGATCCTAAACAAGAGCAGATAAAGTGTGAACTGTAGAATAAGAAAAAGAATCCAGGACAGAGAGTGAATGTGTTTTTGTAGAAGGTTTTTTTCTTTTTCCATTTTTTGTGTCTGTTACAGTTCGTCCTGGACGTTTGAGTGGAACAGTTCCATTTGAAGCAGGGAGACGGAGCCTGAAGCAAATGGTCTGAGGCCTGTAATCCGTGGAGGATGCAGGACGGTGCACGAAGGCTCAGATGATGCCGTACTTGGCCAGCTCGTTCAGCTCCAGGTGATTGAAGGCCTCCCAGGGGCAGATGACGGTGATGTCTGCAACAGAACACGCAGATGTGAGCTCGTTGAGGTGAAATCACATCAGAAAACAACATGAGATGCTTTTTATTATCTGAAGAGAACTCACCTGTGCCTAAGCCCTCCATTCCAGGGATGTCGTCACCAAAGCTGGAAAGAAAAAAGTATTACACACTCGAATTTGCTGTTATTTACGGAAGCGTATTGCAATCACTTGAAAAAATAAAAAAAGCTCTGGGTAAAAAAAAAAATAAAGTTCGAAAAACCGGATTTTTCCTGTTTTTTGAACTTTTTTTTTTTTTTTAGCCAGAGCTTTTTTTATTTTTTCAAGTGAATGCAATACGCATCCGTAGTTATTCATGGCCGTCAAAAGAAAAGGTATTCCATGCATACCCCTGGATGCCCTTCTTTGGAGGCTTGCTCTTGAACTGACGAGTCTGCCTCTGCTTGAACTTGGGGGGGCCCTTGCGTGGAGTGGCCGGGCCTCCGCTGACTCGGGTGGCCGACTTGATTTCAGCTTTGGGCGCCTCGAGATTCATTGTGAGCTGTTAGGGTTCCTGTGTGCAGGAGGTCGGCTTCACTGCGTGAGGATCTCTTCATTTAGAGAACATGAAAGAAAAGAACAATGTGTCAAGAAATGGAAGTAAAGGTACGGAAGCGTATTGTACGGAAGCGTATTGCATTCACTTGAAAAAATAAAAAAAGCTCTGGGTAACTGTTTTTTGAACTTTTTTTTTTTTTTTCCTGTTTTTCCGAGATAAAAATCCTGTTTTTCAAACTTTTTTTTTTCCTGTTTTTCTGAGATAAAATCCTGTTTTTCAAACTTTTTTTTTTCCTGTTTTTCCAAGATAAAAATCCTGTTTTTCGCTCAAATTTTTTTCCATGCTTTTATTTTGAAAGTGACGTATAGCGTCCATAGACGTAGCGTCAAATAAACCTGAAAACATCAGTCGAAAGTCTCAACCATCTTTCGGGGGATATGCTACATATAGGTAGAGGATAGTTTTTATTTTTGTCCCGTTAGTGGCTTTATTATAGAAGATTGATGTGTAGTTCCTGTTATAAGCAGGTTGGTAGTTGGGACTCTTGTTTTGAAAGGGGTTCTAACGGAAAAGGGTTCTATCGATAGAGAAAAGTGTGAAGGAAAATAAACGAGTGTGATGTCCCGATTCAATAACCATCTCTCGGATCCTCTTAAGGCTGAGGCCTCCTGACAGTATAATAGAACAAACCGCTCGGCTACATTAGTCTGTTGCAGGTTCAGGCTGATGCAGCAGCAACCATTCTCCATGCGTGTGAGAGCTTCAAGCAGGATTAAGGGAACGCCTTTTCCGGAGAAAACTTAACTCAGAAAAACAGGTTTTTTATCTCGTAAAAACAGAAAATAAAAAAGTTCGAAAAACAGGATTTTATCTCGGAAAAAAAGGGAAAAAAAAGTTCGAAAAACAGGATTTATCTCGGAAAAACAGGGAAAAAAAAAAAGTTCAAAAAACAGGAAAAATCCTGTTTTTCGAACTTTTTTTTTTTTTTTTTTACCCAGAGCTTTTTTTCTTTTTTCAAGTGAATGCAATACGCTTCCGTAGTATTGCATTCACTTGAAAAAGCTCTGGGTAAAAAAAAAAAAAAGTTCGAAAAACAGGATTTTTCCTGTTTTTTGAACTTTTTTTTTTTCCCTGTTTTTCCGAGATAAAATCCTGTTTTTCGAACTTTTTTATTTTCTGTTTCTACGAGATAAAAATCCTGTTTTTCTGAGTTAAGTTTTCTCCGGAAAAGGCGTTCCCTTAATCCTGCCTGAAGCTCTCACACGCATGGAGAATGGTTGCTGCTGCATCAGCCTGAACCTGCAACAGACTAATGTAGCCGAGCGGTTTGTTCTATTATACTGTCAGGAGGCCTCAGCCTTAAGAGGATCCGAGAGATGGTTATTGAATCGGGACATCACACTCGTTTATTTTCCTTCACACTTTTCTCTATCGATAGAACCCTTTTCCGTTAGAACCCCTTTCAAAACAAGAGTCCCAACCACCAACCTGCTTATAACAGGAACTACACATCAATCTTCTATAATAAAGCCACTAACGGGACAAAAATAAAAACTATCCTCTACCTATATGTAGCATATCCCCCGAAAGATGGTTGAGACTTTCGACTGATGTTTTCAGGTTTATTTGACGCTACATCTATGGACGCTATACGTCACTTTCAAAATAAAAGCATGGAAACAAATTTGAGCGAAAAACAGGATTTTTATCTTGGGAAAACAGAAAAAAAAAAGTTCGAAAAACAGGATTTTATCTCAGAAAAACAGGAAAAAAAAAAGTTCGAAAAACAGGATTTTATCTCAGAAAAACAGGAAAAAAAAAAGTTCGAAAAACAGGAAAAAAAAAAGTTCGAAAAACAGGATTTTATCTCGGAAAAACAGGAAAAAAAAAAAACAGGAAAAATACTGTTTTTCAAACTTTTTTTTTTTTTTTTACCCAGAGCTTTTACCCAGGATTTTTATCTCGGAAAAACAGGAAAAAAAAAAGTTTGAAAAACAGGATTTTATCTCGGAAAAACAGGAAAACAAAAAGTTCAAAAAACAGGAAAAATCCTGTTTTTCGAACTTTTTATTTTTTTTACCCAGAGCTTTTTTTATTTTTTCAGGTGAATGCAATACGCTTCCGTACAATACGCTTCCGTATAAAGGACCATTTCCAACTATTTATTCTCTGTGAATCCTGTTTGTGTGCAGCAACATTTTATCTGACCTCTGCCTGACATTAGGCTTCAATCCTCTCACTGATCTGATAAACACCTGCAGGGATTTACGCTCATATTTCCCGCTTATTGAATGTCTGAGATGGGGCGTACCTTTCAGCGTGTTCTGGGAGGATGACCCAATTTCCCATAATCCCTGGCTCAAGTTAGGACAGACCTGAACACCATCACAACTTATTAAAGTAACTGTACATTGTCTTAAATATGAATGTAAGTGCAAACATATCTAGAAATTAACATTTTGGCTACTTTGGAAGAATTACAAACCCTTTTAACAGGAGGAAATTTCACATCTTCATTTTAACTATTAGCAGACATGATGCTGCAATTTGAAATATATTAAAAGCTGAAAAAGAATCTATATTTAAAAAAAAGGTTGAGTCCGTGATTATCAGTCAGCACAAACAAGCTCTTTACCAGGAGATGCAATAAAACAAAATCTGTTCTTGTTCTTTCCTCTGATTGTTCCTGGTTTCAAACTATTTTACTCAGACATGTTTCTGACTTTTGTTTCACAGAAAAACATAATTTCTCAAAGTCAGAGGTTTTATTTTAATGGCAGTTCAGAAACTTGAAGGTAAACTAACATAAAAGAGTTACAACAATCCTCCACTGATGATTAATCAAACATTCAAAAATGGTTCTAAGGCTTTATCGTCCTTTTTAAATACATTTTTCTTGAACCTTCATTCGATCAAAATAATCTCAAGAGATTTTTAAATTTCTTTTTCAACATATTTTTCACAACATTATTTTTCTCATATGGCTCCTGAGTGTTTACGGTGGTTACCACCACTACCACATAAATCCAAACATCTCGGTAACATCACTGTCAGTCGTCATGGTTACTCACCGGCTGCTGGGTGGAGGACAGCCACTGGAGTGGGTGTGAGCAGATGAGTGGAGGTCTACACTAGGCTCGCTGTGAGGGCCGGCCGGGCTCCGGGCCCCTCTTATATTCTGAGCCCTGCTGAGGATTACGTGCACGCCGCCTCCCGGCTGCTCACATGTTCCAAACAAACAAACGTCACTATTGTACAATGATGTGATCGTCACACATTAATTTACAGGATCGTTCCAGATGTATGGAGTCAATCTACAGGTTGATAGTTTGCTGTGGATTCTAAGTAAAGTGATTTTAAATGTGTATCAATACAAATAATTTACATGAAATGACTCTGTGTATTTGTGATGAAACTAAGGATTTAAACTGTTCATTCTGTTCACTGTGTTTAGGATAAAACCCTGAGCGATGTTAAATCAGATCTCGAAATGAGATAAAACGACCTGGGATCTGTAGATATAGATTATAGATGCAGCTGCAGCTTCCTGAGAGGACGACTCGCTTCCTCTTCATTATGCAACCATCTCAACATCTGCTTCAGACCAAACCCTCAAGTCCTCCAGCCTGCAAACGTCTTAATAAATCATCTCTCCATCAAGACTCATCAAGGGATCTTCACAAGAAAGCATTAGATAATTAATTTAAAATAAAACAAGGCATTGTTAAATCTAAATAATGGATCATTACACTTGATCTGCAAGTGCATTGAAGGGACATGATTTAATTTTGCAATTCCTAAAGTTCGAGGACTGTAGCAAAAACTGAGATATTCTTTGTTTGGGTCAAAATCCTTTAAAAAGCTCCAGAATCTCGACATCCTCCACAATATGTCATCACATCTTCTTTACTTGTAAATATATTTATATATACAGTCTATGGTAAATATCAGCTGATGTCAACACGTCAACATCAACTTTAACTTGTAATAAACAACATATTACGAGATTTAAATGTTTATATTGGTATTCTTTAAAGGGCAAATCCACCTCGACAGAGTTTCTACTGCTGCATTCAAGAGATTTTTCTTAACGCTTTAAAATCAAACTGCATTAAAAACTTTATTAGTTTTTCTCTTCGTTACTTCACTGTTTGAGATTCTCGGCGCTGAAAGAAGCAAGACATTCATCTGCTGTTTCTTTATAAACAATAACATACCATTAGATCAATAATCAGTTGAATAGTTGTTTATTATAAACAGAAAAATACTGATTATCTTCACTGGGGGGGTGTGTGTGATCAGATGCTGGGAGGTTATTAAGACACGTTAATATCGAGAGACGACACGTTGGCACTAATCTTGTGTTTTCCATCACGTCACAGTGGCTGGGCACACGGTTCTGAACATGATCCGTGTGTAATCCTCTGTATAACCCAGATCAAAAGAATAACTGTGGCTGCCCATCGTCTCCGGTGTAATCAGGACTTACACAGAACCACTGGTACCAGACGAGTGCTGAGTCAGGGAGAGATCAGGGTCACGAGCAGAGAGGCCAACCCTTAGCCGACTGAAAGACGTCATTCTCACTCCACTGAACTTTTCAGGCATGATTCACCAGCTTGTTCTGTGTGGTCAGCAGGAAGAGTTCTTTAAATCCCATTTACATCAAATGGAATTCATTGTTTTATAAGTTCCAAAAGGAGAAATTAACATTTAGAGAGTCAGCTGCCGGAGAACAATTCAGAAGCAGCTGGTTGAATCCACATGATGATGAAATAAGATTAAGATAATGTCAAAATATTTTCATTTAACGAGAGCAGGTAGTGTTATGTGGATCTAGCTCCCTCTAGTGGACTGTTCTTGTGTAGAAGTGACAACAAGGAAAACACCTTTTATAAATAACTTTTAATTAAAAAAATCCTAAAATAAACTTCACACACATAATTTAAATTAAATAAAGCTAATGATCTATATACATAAGATGCATATAAATATACTTTTAACACTTCAGTTCAAACATCAAAAAACTGATAAATAAATCATGTGTTTCACGACCAAAGGAACATGACAGTGAATTATTCAGATTCATGAATCAGAGACACTTATGGAAATGAACAGGATTTTCTTATGAGGCTCTTATAGAGAACACACACTCCACCAATCAGTCACTTTCACTAACGAGAATGACTCTGACATTTAAAGAATCAGGTCAAATTCCATCTTAAAGTTTCAGTTTATCGTCATTATTCAAATCAGCAATAATAAATAAAGTTTAAATGAAGCTTTCAGTTGATTTGTGCAGGAAACAAAACATCATTACATTTTGTGGCAGCTTCCGGTGTTTCACACAATAAACAGAAGCCGTCAGTGTAACATACGTGATAAGTTGATATGTTATGATCCAAACTGTAACATGTGGAGGTAAAATAAGAGACTGGGGTGTAAAGTATGAAGTGTCTGTCAACACCAATTCAAAACATCACGTCTTCTTCAGGAGTCTAACCTCCATCTTCAAGTAGGTTTTAAGGTTCTCGTCCAGGACGTTCTCCTCGATGGCGGCGAGCGCCTGGTCGCCTCCGTCGTGGTAGAACGCCAGCAGCTGCTCGGCGTGCTCGATCCACACGCAGTTATGACAGCCGCTCATGCAGCAGTGTGTGGGAGGGGGGGGCGGGCCCTGGTCAGGAGTCCAAGCGGAGGGACTGTGGCTGGGTCCTGGTTCGGAGGAGCACTCGAGGGGGTCAGGAAGTGCGGGAGGAGGTGGAGGAGGAGAAGAAGGAGGTGGAGAAGGAGGAGAAGAAGGAGGAGGAGAAGAAGGAGGTGGAGGAGGAGGAGGAGAAGGAGGTGGAGGTCCAGCAGAGAGGCAGCGAACCGTCCTGCTCCAGGTCTGCTGAGGCTGAAGACAGCAGGGAGGCCTCATGGAGAGGAGGCCCAGCTGAGAGACACAGGGACAGGATGGTTAATATTTACATGTATTTACTTCTGCCCCCTGTTTGAATGCTTCTTTTAATTATGGAAACTAGAGGACAGAAAACTGAGAACTTCATATTTCTGTCCACTCCACCACGAAGCTCGAATCGAATGTGTTTCTACGCGTGGGATCTGAGAGGAGGAGCTACAGAGACGTGAAGAAGAGCAGGTTGATGGATGGGACAGTTCTGAGGTTTGACCTTCATCACTGGGAAGGAATCTCTCTGAGCTCAGTGAGATTACACAGGGTTCCTACAGGTTTTAACAAGATAAATTTAAGACTTTTTAAGACCTTTTTAAGACCACTTTGAATAGAGTTTAAGACCTATTTCACGACCATACTGGCAAAAAGTATGAAGGAAAATTACTATGAAAGAAGAAAGAAGTCACAGAATGACTTACAAAGTAAATTTATACCCATTCAATATAAGAACAATAACAATACACAAGTCAAACAAGCTTTAAACATGCTTTAAACATGCATTAAACATGCTGAAATAAATTGAAATAAAAGGATGTTCCATAAAACATGTCCAGAGAAGGAAATTAAACATCCCATCGAACACTACAAAACCTCTAACTTCTCAGCTCTGGCCGAATCAAATTAAAGACCTTTTTAAGACTTTTTAAGGCCTAAAATTTCGATTATTAAATTTAAGACCTTTTAAGACTTTTTAAGACCCCGCGGGAACCCTGTTACAGATCTGTACAATCTTTAATAACACAACAGAAATGTCTGTATAGATTCAGTTATTCAGGTCATTGTACATTAGAGGAAGATCTTGTCTCTATAACACTGAATTTTGGCCAAATATTGTTATCTGTCTTATCTAGAGATCATCCATCTATCTGACTGATTCGCTTTAAACAAATACAGGACAAGAAAAGCTTTTCAGAAATATAAGGGTTAAGTCATAATCAGTACAAATGTTTATTCATAATACATAAGGACATAATAAACTGCAGCGAGTCACCTGGAACCAGACACACTGATTAAACTTCTTCTTCTGTAAAAGCGGAAGAAACAACTCGACGTGTTTCCGGTTCTTTTACCGACAGAATGAAATAAACACAAAGTTACAGCTCAAAGTCAAAGTGTCACATGACAAACTGGCTGGGGAGCATGTAAGCTAGTTAGCTAGTTAGCTCAGTGTTAGCTTAGTTAGCTCAGTGTTAGCTTAGTTAGCTCAGTGTTACCTTAGTTAGCTCAGTGTTAGCTTAGTTAGCTTAGTTAGCTCACCTTCTGAACCGACACCGTCCTCACCGTGTTCAGCATCGCCACCGGAAACAGGAAGTCAGGTTATATATCTGTGTCATTCACATGTTATATGATATTAAACATCTCCAGATGTTAGCGCCCCAGCTGGAAGCTAACAATACGTCATCTCCACATTCCCTTGAACTATGACCTCTGTGAGAGTCATCAACAGAGGAGCTGATTGGCCGCTCGGAAAGTAAGCGACCAATCACATGTCGCCCTTCCAACGTTTAAACCAATAGGAAGCGAAGAACGGGTTGTGGGCGTTTCATGAGAGTCTGGTTGTATTTACGACGTTTGTCCAGCAGGGGTCAATGTTTCACCTGAATTGGCAGCAGAAGAAAGAAACCTTTATTTTTAAAATAAACTGAAATTAAATGTTTTATATATAGTTAAATAATCATACATATAATATATAGGGTCTATTGTATTACATCTAGTTAATTGTAATTTGTATGTTACAACAAAACATGTATACCTGTGTTTATATGAGATAATATATCAATATAAATCTTTTAATAAATAATGTGTTGTAGACAGAGAAAGTTACAGTAACTCATGTTTATTTTGTATAATTTGCTACATATAAATATGATATAATGTATATTTTTGTTATTGTTTGTTACCTGAATATGAGATGAGCTAAGACTTTGAATCTGAAGCCGACTTCACAGAATCTCAACCTGACCTAAGCCCCTTCCTCTCCTGGACTGAGGTGATGTCACCGTGCTGCTCCTCCTCCCACATGATGCCACCTCCTCCCTGATCCTGGTGTTTGTGTTCAGTGGAAGATGAGGGAGACAGTGAGCGTGACTCTGACGTCCCCACAGACCTCAGTGTTTGTTCTCCTCCTCCATGGAGACGTGGCCGTGGAAACACCGCAGCTGCTCGGCCTGGCAGCCGACAGCAGGTGTGTGTGGTGGCGAGTGTTATCTCACCGCAGGCCGCAGAGACCCACAGCGGTTTAAAGGCTGCTGATTTTATTGTGAAAGACGCAGAGTAAATGGTCTGAGACGAAAATACTGTGGCTGTTTACACAGGAAGTAGAATTAACTCATGAGTCTGAACAACCTCAGTGATTCAGTGTGAGTTTTATGATCCTGGTTTTATTATTAAATTCATCATAAGAGAGGAGGTTTGTGTGATCAGAGGGTGAGGTGGACGATTTATGATGGATGGATGTCAGGTATGTGAACATGGAGTAGGCTGGGATCTCTGTCCCCCCCCCCTACCCTCCACCCACATCCCTGCTGCTGGATTACATTTCTCTCAACACCCTTTCCCTTTAAGATCCTGGGGGGCCCCTGCTTTACCTCCGGCAGGCATTTCCTGAGGGGCCCTTTACTTGCAGATTGGGGGGGGGGTGAAGTCAGATTAAAGCAAGCACGTGATAAATACTTGAAAAAAAGAAGCTCAGGGGAACGAGACTATTTCTGATGGAGTTGGAAACATTTCACATGACCCGGTGGTTCTCAGAGTGAAGTCTGGGGACTCGCTGGGTCCCTCAGGGAACTTCTGGAGGTCTCGTGACGATGAGTCCAATGTCCCAACACTGTTTAATTCCAAGAGCACCAAAGTAATGCTTCATGGATAAGGATGGAAATATTCCTACCAGGCGGAACAGCTCTGCATGTGACGTCAGAAGCTTCAGACAGAGAGAATCTTCAAAAACTTTGACTTTGCAGATGAATTCTCTTGATCTGGAAACTTTCACCCGACTCAACAAGCTCCAGCTCCATGTGGCTGCAGGCGACCTGCAGGAGCTGAGGAGATTAGCTTCCTCTCTGGTAATCCTGCTGAAACCCAGCGTGCACAAAAGGCCTGGCAGCTCTCCCAACAACCTGTTGCACATTCTTCAACACTGCATTGTCCCACTGTGAACCGAGGAACTTTTAACTAAAGGAATTCAACCCAAACAAAGATAATAAGGTAGAAGAATCCTAGAAATGCATGGACATAAAATAACAGAGGAATTTTATGACCTCAAATCAGACAATAAACTTGTCTCATAACTAAACATCTTGTCTTCATTGTGACGGTCTGGGGTGAGAAGGTAGCAGGGAGGTGTTCTGGGGCTCAGGTGTCCGTCCTCCAGGTTCTGCAGCCTGACTCACAGCGCCGGCTTTGTCCCGAGCGCACAAAGAGCGCACTGTTCCCTCCCTGTTCCCTCCCTGTTCCCTCCCTGTTCCCTCCCTGTTCCCTCCCTGTTCCCTCACTGTTCCCTCACTGTTCCCTCCCTGTTCCCTCCCTGTTCCCTCCCTGTTCCCTCCTTGTTCCCTCACTGTTCCCTCACTGTTCCCTCACTGTTCCCTCCCTGTTCCCTCACTGTTCCCTCACTGTTCCCTCACTGTTCCCTCCCTGTTCCCTCCCTGTTCCCTCACTGTTCCCTCACTGTTCCCTCACTGTTCCCTCACTGTTCCCTCCCTGTTCCCTCACTCGCTGCCCTGAGACGACAGGTCAACAGCTCCGATGGCGACTTGTCAGAATTGGCAGAGACATGTTTGTGTACATGTCAGGAGGCTGCAACCGGAGAGAGGACGGAGTTACCACATGAAAGTCAAATTGGAATTTGCTTCGTATCATTTTACCTGTGTTTGATTATCGTGTGGACAAACGTCACAACTCCTAAAACACGATGATGATGCAGATATTGCATCATCGTAGTTTCACACATTATGAATCAGTATCAAAGACATGGCTCTGAAAACATGTGAATGTTGAATCAGTTATAAAAAGATCATTTAAACCAAATTCATGTTTTTTATTTGCTTATAGTTTAGATTTATACCCTTACAGTCTTGGTGTTGGATCATTCTCATGAGTTCATTGAGTTTCATTAGAATACAAAGGATTTTCCCTTAGGACAAGACAAACAAAGGAGTCATCAGACCAAGAGTTTAAATAAGTACACACAGGAAAAGTACTCAAACTGTTGAGTACTTTTCAACTGTGACGGTAAAGATCCGGTTCCTGGAGGACGTCCAGAGGCTTAAGAGAAAAATGACAAATATGTTTGTGTAGGTTTGACGACTGATGAGAAGAACGCTTTTGGCAGTTCAGCATATTTGCATATGAACGTTCAACATGCAGACGTCCCCCCCCCTTCTCTAACTCGCTCAGCAAAGTGAACTAATAGATGTCTTGCGTCTCCGTTGACATTATTGATATTGTTTTAAAATTTTCAGACAGATTTTCCTGATATTATCAAATGAAACAACATCCAAAGGGAAATGAATGATTGATTTGAATCTTTGTCGGAGGTGGAGGAAGAACTCAAGTAAAAGTAAGAGTACTGGATCAACTTTTCCACTGAATATACTTAAAGTATTAAAAGTAAAAGTACTTGCAGAGTACCGGTCGACTACATCATCACTGCTGAGGTTCTGTTGCTGCAGGAGGCGGAGTCTAATATTACCCGTCCGCTCTGATTGGACCAATTCTCTCGTTATGAATTACTTTTAAGAATATAAAACACATTTTTAACATATCACACAATGCACTGTAAACATTTGTAGAAAGTCCAGATATATTTGTTGGTATATGTTGTGAAAAGTACCTGAAAATAACTGTACTGAGGTTAGTTAGAGTACTCAAGTACAGTAACTAGTATTAAATGTACTTTGGTTCATTGCACCGCTGATGTTTGTTGACTCTGTTGAGTCGTAATGTTTTTGAGGGGAAGCACATTAACGATGACGTGCTACATATTTGAGTTCTGTGGTGATGTCATCAGAGTGAACGAGTCCCTCTGGGTGGATATGAATCTGCTCAGTGAGTGGACCCTGAACACAGCTCCGGTCCAGCTGCTGGTTAATCATTCCTCACCTGAAGGTCTGAGCTCGGCCTCTGCAGGGACCTGAATGCACCGTGTGTTCCTCTGACCAATCAGGGGCCGGTCACACCTCGGCTGCTCCGTCCAGCAGCCGCAGGACCACGAGCCGTTAATGAACAACTGCAAATCACAGAGTGGTTTGAACTCAAATGTGCATTTTAACATGAGAGGTAGAACTGGTGTGGGGGGGGGGGGGGGCGGGGGTGTAGTTCTGGACAGAGGAGCCTTCACTCAGGGGCTGAAGTCCCAGAGCTCCAGGCTCAGAGTGAGTTCATCAGAGTTTCACTGGAGTGAAAAACAGCCGAGAAAATGTATTAAGTACTTTCAAGTCTCAGCGAAAGAAAGTAAAACAACATATTCCTGTTACTTGTTATTAATATCCCTCTTTCATTATCATGTGCTGTATGTGCTCTTTAAGTCCTCTGTTTCTGGACATGTTCTGTGTTTCTGGACATGTTCTGTGTTTCTGGACATGTTCTGTGTTTCTGTCCATGTCCTCTGTTTCTGTCCATGTCCTCTGTTTCTGGACATGTCCTCTGCCTCTGGACATGTCCTCTGTTTCTGGACATGATCTCTGCTTCTGGACATGATCTCTGCTTCTGGACATGTCCTCTGTTTCTGGACATGTCCTCTGCTTCTGTCCATGTCCTCTGCTTTTGGACATGTCCTCTGCTTTTGGACATGTCCTCTGTTTCTGGACATGTCCTCTGCCTCTGGACATGTCCTCTGCCTCTGGACATGTCCTCTGCCTCTAGACATGTCCTCTGCTTCTGGACATGTCCTCTGCTTCTGGACATGTCCTCTGCTTCTGGACATGTCCTCTGCTTCTGGACATGTCCTCTGTTTCTGGACATGTCCTCTGCTTCTGGACATGTCCTCTGCTTCTGGACATGTCCTCTGCTTCTGTCCATGTCCTCTGTTTCTGGACATGTCCTCTGCCTCTGGACATGTCCTCTGCCTCTGGACATGTTCTCTGCTTCTGGACATGTGCTCTGCTTCTGGACATGTCCTCTGCTTCTGGACATGATCTCTGTTTCTGGACATGATCTCTGCTTCTGGACATGTCCTCTGTTTCTGGACATGTCCTCTGCCTCTGGACATGTCCTCTGTTTCTGGACATGTCCTCTGCTTCTGGACATGATCTCTGCTTCTGGACATGATCTCTGCTTCTGGACATGTCCTCTGTTTCTGGACATGTCCTCTGTTTCTGGACATGTCCTCTGTTTCTGGACATGTCCTCCGCGGTCATTGACATATCAAACTCTGCAGCAGCTTCCTGTGGTTGTGTTTAGTTCACTGCAGTTCATTGTGACGCTGGATCGAACCCAGTGTTTGTGTGTTTGTGTGTTTGTGTGTTTGTGTGTTGGTGTGTTTGTGTGTTTGTGTGTTGGTGTGTTTGTGTGTTTGTGTGCTTCTGACTGATTGGACAAATCGCTCAGCGTCTCAGATTCCGGTGCCGTCAGCAGGAAACAGGTCCGGGGACCAATTAGCTCACAGTCACACGTCTCTCACTCTCCTGACGCTGCCGTTCAAGGAAGTTGTGGTTCCTCCGTGTTCCCCTGAACACACAGCAGCATCCTGCACAAACACACACCCGGAGGCTCAGACACACAAAGAGGAGCTGATTATCACCGGCACTACAACACAAGACTAATCACTCAGCCGGAGGGGGAGACTCTGGGTTATCTGTGAGAGTCTCATCCGGAGGACCTGGTTGTGTAATAGAAAACCAAACACAACATCCTCGGGGTCAGAAGCACATTGTTTATTATCGGGCTCGTTACTGCTGCAATAAATCCAGCTCACAGAAGCAGTCCGAGGCCTTTCGACAATACAAAGCTTATTGATCCATTTATCTTCACAAGTGTCTTATCTGGTCCACAGCAGAAACATTTCACTGCTTCCTCTGAGCATCAGTGATAACAACACAAATAGATGTGACTCAGGAAACCTGCAGGTTATCAGGCCACAGCTCTGAGATCAGCGATCAACAGGGAAACAACAGGAAGCTGCAGTGAAGACAAGAGAGATGTGAGCAGCAGGTCTGTGTGTGTGTCTGTGTCTGTGTGAGTGTGTGTGTGTGTGTAAAATAACTCTAGTGTGTGTAGTCTTCTTGAAAACAAGACGACTACATCTAAACATCAGAATGAGATAAATCATTTCTTATATTACAAAAAGATGGTGTGAAGAAGACCAGCGTGCACTCACTCACTCACTCACTCACTCACTCACTCACTCACTCACTCAATCTCTCACTCACTCTCTCTCACTCTCTCACTCGCTCACTCACTCTCTTACTCTCTCTCTTACTCTCTCACTCGCTCGCTTACTTACTCACTCACTCTCTCACTCTCTCACTCACTCGCTCACTCACTCACTCACTCACTCTCTCACTCAATCTCTCTCTCACTCTCTCACTCGCTCACTCACTCTCTTACTCTCTCGCTTACTCTCTCACTCGCTCGCTTACTCTCTCACTCACTCTCTTACTCTCTCACTTGCTCGCTCACTTACTCTCTCACTCACTCACTCTCTCACTCACTCACTTGCTCGCTCACTCACTCACTCACTCACTCACTCACTCACTCACTCACTCACTCGCTTACTTACTCACTCACTCTCTCACTCTCTCACTCGTTCGCTCACTCACTCTCTCACTCGCTCACTCTCTCACTCACTCTCTTACTCACTCACTTGCTCGCTCACTTACTCACTCACTCTCTCACTCTCTCACTCACTCACTCACTCTCTCACTCACTCACTCTCTCACTCGTTCGCTCACTCACTCTCTCACTCGCTCACTCTCTCACTCACTCTCTTACTCTCTCACTTGCTCGCTCACTCACTGACTCACTCTCTCACTCACTCACTCTCTCACTCACTCACTCACTCTCTCACTCACTCTCTTACTCTCTCACTCACTCACTCACTCTCAGCAGCAGGTCTGTGTGTGT